>NC_036838.1:53670986-53719618 GCF_002910315.2 Salvelinus sp. IW2-2015
ACCTCAGGTCATCTTTAGTTTTACACCATCCTCATGGTCAGTCTTTATGTTTTACACATCCTCATGATCAGTCTTCATGTTTTACACAATCCTCATGTCAGTCTTTAGTTTTACACATCCTCATGATCAGTCTTCATGTTTTACACATCCTCATATCAGTCTCATGTTTTACACATCCTCAATTCAGTCTTTAGTTTACACATCCTCATGATCAGTTTCATGTTTTACACATCCTCATGATCAGTCTTCATGTTTTACACATCCTCATGGTCAGTCTTCATGTTTTACACATCCTCATGATCAGTCTTCATGTTTTACACAACCTCATGATCAGTCTTCATGTTTTACACATCCTCATGATCAGTCTTCATGTTTTACACATCCTCATGATCAGTCTTCATGTTTTACACATCCTCATGGTCAGTTTCATGTTTTACACATCCTCATGGTCAGCTTCATGTTTACACATCCTCATGTCAGTCTTTATTTTACACATCCTCATGGTCAGTCTTATGTTTTTACACATCCTCATGTCAGTCTTCATGTTTTACACATCCTCGTGTCAGTCTTATGTTTTACACATCCTCAGGCCAGTCTTCATGTTTACACATCCTCATGCCAGTCTTCATGTTTTACACATCCTCATGGTCAGTCTCATGTTTTACACATCCTCATGTCATCTTCATGTTTACACATCCTCATGTCAGTTCTCATTTTTACACATCTCATGGTCAGTCTTCATGTCTTTCCAGGAGACTTGCAGTACATACAATCTTCTGCAAGATGTCGAAGCAGTGGGTGGTGAAGAATATTGCCACAGTGCCAAATCCTGCTAAACCTGCTGCCATTACCCAACACAAGACGATGTTCACGAGCTGAAGAACATTCTGAACATTCAACGCACACAACATTCATATTCAGTTAGACTGATGTTGTAGTATAAGAATTGCACAACTGCGTTGTTGGTATATATAGGCTTAGGGTTTCCACATGCCATATTTACATGTTACAGCGCTTGTTTCGGAAAACAGAAGACCGTGTGGACTACCTGTGCTAATTAGCTATCTGTGTCTCCGAACACCTGTGTGTAAACGGAAGACAGATGTCACAAACGTGTTGTCACTGAAAAAGACTGTTGCTTGCAACTGTGTTAAAACCGGTTAAAAAGAGTCTACAGTAGTGTTATTTTGCATTTGTGAAATTATTTTGATGTGATATGAAGGTAGAGGGATTTATCTTTCTAGAACCGTATCGCAGTTGAGAAGCAATTCACATTTACATGGAGTATTTGACTGTTTTGTCTACCAGAGCCAATTCACCCTTTAAACGGAAATGTAAGTCCCTGGACTAAGGAGTAACGATAGGCTCCTTTAGTCCAATATTGGGCCAAGATATTTCTAGCTGTTGTACATAT
Organism: Salvelinus sp. IW2-2015; assembly: GCF_002910315.2. Lineage (NCBI taxonomy): Eukaryota > Metazoa > Chordata > Actinopteri > Salmoniformes > Salmonidae > Salvelinus > Salvelinus sp. IW2-2015. The sequence goes on from NC_036838.1 coordinate 53,672,401, forward strand.
TTATATAACGTGTTTTCCATAAAAAAAATTACAAGTGTACTGACAAGTGACTAAATGATTCCAGCTGCATCAAAAACCAATAAAGTTTAGACTTCAACTTCTGGATCAATTCATTGGGATAATTATGAAATGTATTTGGATAACCTAGCTTCAATCTTACTGCTAAAACAAATGATGCAGGGAGTTGGTTTAACCTTTAAACTTACATTTGTTGGCAGGGTAAACATGTTTCAATAAAACAGATTAGTCTGTCAATATAGCAAATAAGTAGACATGACTTGTATTCAAGACCAAGTTTATTTGCTCAGGAGACCGAGGAGAGTTTACACAGCAATACACAGGAACAGTTATGGCAATGTATGACATATGTACAGTAGAAAGAAAAATATACTACTTACGCTTATAATAAATACTACAGTTCTACAAAGGGAATACTTACATAATATGGTATGTTTGGTGGGTGCAGTGAGGTGTTCGGTGTCACTTTGATACAAGGGGAGATTGTTGTTATGGGACCTTTCACATCTCTTGAGTCATCAACTTATTTGTTCATGGCCATTCGTTGTGTACTGTCTGTATTCCTACAGTAGCAGCATGGTGTAGAATATGAGACATCCCACAAACACATAGTAACTAGCTAGTTACAACACACAGTTATAGTTACTCCAAGACTAATATGAGTCTTAAAGCCAAAGTAATTCCGTTACTCTCCGCCAACATCATTAAAACATGTATCCAGTTCTGATCCTAATGAGAGGCACTGAGGTTAGCTACTGTAGACTAGTTAGCTAACTAGCTATAACATTACTACGGTATATTTTAGGTATAGCAAACACAGCTAGCTAAATTTGGCTAGCCTGGCTTGTAGAGGTACTAGCAAGCCTCGTTATGGCCGACTCGATCAAATTGTACTTTACTGAAAAACACTTCCTTGTGATAAAAGTTATATTGACAGTTAGCTACCGACCGCAAAGCAACTTACTTTTTTGTCATTTGCCCTCCTGAGTCCTGTTCCAGCTGGTCTAGGCTGCCGCCGCTGCTTGCTGGTCTCGCAACTCCTCTTCAGTTTATTCCGGCACAAGTAAATAGGGCTGTGTGTTCCTATGTAAAAGAACATCAAAACTGTTTCATCGTCCAGCTCTTGTTGGAAAGAGGAATCATTAGAAGCAGCCATTGTAATTATTTAGCCATCTCGGATCGACAGTGCACTGTAACATGGCTCCAAGGAAACTGTAAACGGGTACCGCCCCCGTTTTGAAAAGCCTGCCTTCGAGTTTGGGAGCAAGGAAGTAGGGCTCCCGTCAGGCTGTAGTCTTTACAAAGGGACAATGAGGAAAATGAGTCAACCTAGATATGCTGCAACATCGTTGGGAGAAGTCCAATGGCTCTATTGAAGAAGGACAACCATATTACTCCCTGAGTGATCGTGCAATTGGCGAAACACAAAGGCCACAATAATTGCTACAAAACATGACTCCATTTTTTTTAGATCAGGCAGTAGGCTCAATCAACCAATGATGTCATTGGTTGAACTCTCCCAGCGCGAAAATAAAAAAGACAGGTATAGTGCAGAATTATGTCTGAAACACCCTCTCATCAATCAGAATGATGTAGGGAGACTGGAAAAACACCCCAAACTGTCTAGCTGGAGTCGATAGTAGTCCTTTAGATAGTCTGTCTTTTCTTGTCTTTCATAAGATCTTTTAACGCTGACATTTATTTTTGTCATATTATTAAGAGACAAATTACATCTACATTTGAGTCATTTAGCAGGCGCTCTTATCCAGAGAGCAAATGACAGTGTGTCTGAACTGAAAGGCTGCGTGGTCAGAGCCGGCTGCTGCTGTCTCGTCAAAACACAAGCACAACTAGATGGTAATTTACATGAAGTAAAGATGTGGGGCTTGCTTTAGATCTTTAAAAGTTTTTTGTGGTAGTGTAAGAAGTTGACATAGTTTTACTTTACTAATAAAGCAAAGCAGTTACATATGTCAAAGTTAATTTACTAAAATAATTCGTTTGATTACTTTGATAGACTACTAATTAACTTTTACTTTGGTTTGTGGCACAATCAAATCACGAAATGTCTAAATACAGTTGTTGTGAGTGTGAAAACTGAAAGAATAAAGACAGGACAAAGTGATCTTTGCGTCAGAAGATGGAATAAAAGGCAGGATCATGTGGACAACACTTTTAGGAAGCAAAGCAACGCAGAATAATAGATGCACAATTTATTTTGTAAAACCTTCAGTGTAAATTAAGTTGGATTTTAGTTGAATGTATTGATTAGAGCTATTTTATTTAAGAGAGAGAAATATGATGGTGCATCTAGTGATGAAAAGCTCTTTAGAAGGCAAATTACATTGATGGAAATCACAATCTATCTGTGATATTAAAGCTGATCTACCCCTTAATTAAAAAAAATAAAAATAAAGTATTCACACTTGTCTTTTTCCACATTTTGTTGTGTCACAGCCTGAATTTATAATAGATTAAATTGAGATTTTGTGTAGCTGGTCTACACACAGTACCTCATAATGGAAAAGTGGAATTATGTTTACTACTAATTCATTTAAAACGAAAAGCTGAAATGTCTTGAGCCAATAACTATTCAACCCCTTTGTTATGGCAAGCKTAAATAAGTTCATGAGTAAAAATGTGCTTCACGTGTCACGTAATAAGTTGCATGGGCTCATCTCTGTGTGCAATAATAGTGTTRAACATGATTTTTTAATGACTACCTCATCTCASTACCCCACACATACAATTATCTGTAAGGTCCCTCAATCGAGCAGTGAATTTCAAACACAGATTCAACCACAAAGACCAGGGAGGTTATCCAATGCTTCGCAAAGAAGGGCACCTATTTGTAGAGCGTGGTGAAGTTATTAATTACACTTTGGATGGTGTATCAATACATCCAGTCACTACAAAGATACACTCGTCCTTTATAACTTAGTTGCCGGAGCGGAAGGTAACCGCTCAGGGATTGCACCATGAGGCTAATGGTGGCTTTAAAACTGTTACAGAGTTTAATGGCTGTGATAGGAGAAAACTGACGATGCCTCAACAATGTGGTAGTTACTCCACTAAACTAACCTAAATGAAAAGAAGGAAGTCTGTACAGAATAAAAATAATCCAAAACATGCGTCCTGTTTGCAATAAGGCACTAAAGTAAAACTGCAAAAAATGTGGCAAAGACATGAACTTTATTTCCTGAATAGAAAGTGTTATGTTTGGCACAAATCCAATACAACACATCACTGAGTACCACTTTTCATATTTTCAAGTATGGTGGTGGCTGCATCATGTTATGGGAATAAACATAGTAGAGCTAAGRACAGGCAAAATCCTAGGGAAAATCTGGTTCAGTCTGCTTTCTAACAGACACTGGGAGACAAATACCTTTTAACTGGACAATAACCTAAAACACATGGCCAAATATACACGCGAGTTGCTTACCAAGATGACATTAAATGTTCCTGAGTGGCCTAGTTACTGTTTTTGCTTAAATCGTCTTGAAAATCTATGGCAAGTCTTGAAAATGGCTGTTTAACAATGATCAACAACCAACTTGACAGAGCATGAATAATTTAAAAAAGTATAATATCCAAATATTGTYCAATCCAGGTGTGCAAAGCTCTTAGAGCTGTAATTGCTGCCAAAGGTGATTCTAACATGTATTGTCTCAGGGGGTTTAATACTTATATAATCAAGGCAAAGGGTGAAGAATCTCAAATATAATATATATTTGGATTTGTTTAACACTTTTTTGGTTACTACATGATTCCATATGTGTGATTTCATAGTTGTGATGTCTTCACTATTATTATTATACAATGTAGAAAATAGTCAAAATAAAGAAAAACCCTTGAATGAGTAGGTGTGTCCAAACTTTTGACTGGTACTGTACAATCGTGGCCAAAAGTTTTGAGAATGACAAAAATATTAATTTTCACAGTCTGCTGCCTCAGTTTGTATGATGGCAATTTGCATATACTCCAGAATGTTATGAAGAGTGATCAGATGAATTGCAAAGTCCCTCTTTGCTATGCAAATGAACTGAATCCCCAAAACATTTCCACTGCATTTCAGCCCTGCCACAAAAGGACCAGCTGACATCATGTCAGTGATTCTCTCGTTAACACAGGTGTGAGTGTTGACGAGGACAAGGCTGGAGATCACTCTGCACTCAGCACTGTCATGCTGATAGAGTTCGAATAACAGACTGGAAGCTTCAAAAGGCAGGGTAGTGCTTGGAATCATTGTTCTTCCTCTGTCAAACATGGTTACCTGCAAGGAAACACGTGCCGTCATCATTGCTTTGCACAGAAAGGGCTTCACCGGCAAGGATATTGCTGCCAGTAAGATTGCACCTAAATCAACCATTTATCGGATCATCAAGAACTTCAAGGAGAGCGGTTCAATTGTTGTGAAGAAGGCTTCAGGGCGCCCAAGAAAGTCCAGCAAGCGCCAGGACCGTCTCCTAAAGTTGATTCAGCTGCAGGATCGGGTTACCACCAGTACAGAGCTTGTTCAGGAAAGGCAGCAGGCAGGTGTAAGTGCATCTGCACGCACAGTGAGGCGAAGACTTTTGGAGGATGGGCTGGTATCAAGAAGCGCAGCAAAGAAGCCACTTCTCTCCAGGAAAAACATCAGGGACAGACTGATATTCTGCAAAAGGTACAGGGATTGGACTGCTGAGGACTGGGGTAAAGTCATTTTCTCTGATGAATCCCCTTTCCGATTGTTTGGGGCATGCCAACAGTAAAGCATCCTGAGACCATTCATGTGTGGGGTTGCTTCTCAGCCAAGGGAGTGGGCTCACTCACAATTCTGCCTTAGAACACAGCCATGAATAAAGAATGGTACCAACACATCCTCCGAGAGCAACTTCTCCCAACCATCCAGGAACAGTTTGGTGACGAACAATGCCTTTTCCAGCCATAAGGCAAAAGTGATAACTAAGTGGCTCGGGGAACAAAACATTGATATTTTGGGTCCATGGCCAGGAAACTCCCCAGACCTTAATCCCATTGAGAAGTTGTGGTCAATCCTCAAGAGGCGGGTGGACAAACAAAAACCCACAAATTCTGACAAACTCCAAGCATTGATTATGCAAGAATGAGCTGCCATCAGTTAGGATGTGGCCCTGAAGTTAATTGACGCATGCCAGGGCGGATTGCAGAGGTCTTGAAAAAGAAGAGTCAACATTGCAAATATTGACTATTTGCATCAACTTCATGTAATTGTCACTAAAAGCCTTTGACACTTATAAAATGCTTGTAATTATACTTCAGTATTCCATAGTAACATCTGACAAAAATATCTAAAGACACTGAAGCAGCAAACTTTGTAGACCAGAGCTAGTGTGAACCAGATTTAGCTAATTATGCACAGGACCAGATCAAACCAGCGCTGCTGCAGACCAGAGCAGTAGTTTGGTCAGTAGTTGTGGTCAGTGTCTACACTACAGTTTTTGCATGTGAAAACTGAAAGAAGTGCAATGAGAAGAGATCGGGTGAAATATGAAGCGAATGAACTGAGACAGCTTCGCTCTATTCAATCAGAGCAGCAAGATCAATTGTACAGCCCTCCCTTCTCTTTACAGACAGGCTAACTAGCCAGTTGAGTTATTTAGAGCGCAGGGCACGATCCTGAGAAGGAGGATGATGCGCTGTTGCCTTGGATGCCTCCCTGTAGCTACTTTCTTGGTGTTCCTAATTTTTCACCATCATTACACTATTGTTCTAAATTCAATGACCTTCTTCACCCTCATCATACTTTTTGCCTGTGCTGCCACATGCGCTTCTCTGTGTGTGAGTATCCATTGCAACGGCTCCATTTGGGCTGCTCAATGATGAGACATGAGAGAGCTGCTTTAGCTAGCTACTTTTCGTCACTCTAAACTCTGACAAACAGCTGTAACTTCTGATTGGTATGAGATAATGATGTTTTGGCTCTAGCAGAGAAGTAGACCAAGATGTCTGAAGTGCTGTGTTAATTCGGTTACTAAAACAGCTGTATCGTTAGATTGGTTGCAGATATTTTTGTTCCAATTTCAGATTTGAATAGCAGGGAAATAGACCAGATGTCATACCCTCTAACTTTTTGTTGAAGTCGTTGCATTTACTGTGAATGGAATGTTGGAAGTGATAATGTCACAATGGGACCTTTAGAATGTAGAGGGAATTCCATGCAAGTGGATGAATGAAGATGAAGATGGACAAAACAGACCAAAAGCTTAATATTTTAAAAAGTATAAAAGATATCAAAAAGTTGTATACAACCACACTCTTACAGACCGGTCTACACATTTGAAAGTTTGAATGACGTTTATAGCTTAAATAGTGTAAGATGAATAGCGTTCCAAATAATAATAATAATAATAAGTATGATGAAGATTTAAAGGGGAGAGTTTTGCTTCGCAAGCCCCAATACAAATATGAGCTAAGAAAGGGCTTCATGTTTGTAGAGTTACTATTTCCTTAACATTTGTACATGGAAGCACAGCCGCGAGCTGCCCAGTGACACGAGCCTACCAGACGAGCTAGATTACTTCTATGCTCGCTTCAAGGCAATTAACACTGAAACATGCATGAGAGCATCGGCTGTTCCGGACGATTGTGTGATCACGCCGTAGTCAATGTGAATAAGACCTATAAAGAGGTCAACATTCACAAGGCCGCAGGGCCAGACGGATTACCAGGACGTYTACTCCMAGCATGCGCTGAKCYACTGGTCAACAAGTGTCTTCACTGACATTTTCAACTTGTCCCTGACTGATTCTGTAATACCAACATGTTTCAAGCAGACCACCATAGTCCCTGTGCCCAAGAACACTAAGGCAACCTGCCTAAATGACTACCGACCCGTAGCCCTCACGTCTGTAGCCATGAATTGCTTTGAAAGGCTGGTCATGGCTCACATCAACACCATTATCCCATTATCCCAGAAACCCTAGACCCACTACAATTTGCATACCGCCCCAACAGATTCACAGATAATGCAATCTCTATTGCACTCAACACTGCCCTTTCCCATCTGGACAAAAGGAACACCTATGTGAGAATGCTATTCATTGACTACAGCTCAGCGTTCAACACCATAGTGCTCTCTAAGCTCATCAATAAGCTAAGGACCCTAGGACTAAACACCTCCCTCTGCAACTGTATCCTGAACTTCCTGATAGGCCGCCCCCAGGTTGTAAGGGTAGGTAACAACACATTCGCCATGCTGATCCTCAACACGGGGGCCCCTCAGGGGTGCGTGCTTATTCCCCTCCTGTACTCCCTGTGCACTCATGACTGCATGGCCAGGCACGACTCCAACACCAGCGTCAAGTTGCCGATGACACAACAGTGGTAGGCCTGATCACCGACAACGATGAGACAGCCTATAGGGAGGAGGTCAGAGACCTGGCTGTGTGGTGCCAGGACAACAACCTCTCCCTCAACGTGATCAACACAAAGGAGATGATTGTGGACTGAAGGAAAAGGAGGACAGAGCACACCCTCATTCTCATCGACAGGGCTGTAGTGGAGCAGATTGAGAGCTTCAAGTTCCTTGGTGTCCACATTACCAACAAACTATCACGGTCCAAACACTAAGACAGTCGTGAAGAGGGCACGACAAAGCCTATTCCCCCTTAGGAGACATGGGTCCTCAGATCCTCAAAAGGTTAAACAACTGCACCATCGAGAGCATCCTGACTGGTTACATCACTGCCTGGTATGGCAACTGCTCGGCCTCCGACCACAAGGCACTAGTGCGTACTGCCCAGTACATCACTGGGGCCAAGCTTCCTGCCATCCAGGACCTCTATACCAGGGGATGTCAGAGGAAGGCCCTAAACATTGTCAAGGACTCCAGCCACCCTAGTCAAGGGCTACCTAGACCCCTCTTTTACGCTGCTGCTACTCTCTGTTTATTATCTATGCATAGTCACTTTAACTCTACCTACATGTACATATTACCTCAATTACCTCGACTAACCGTTGTGCCCCAGCATATTGACTCTGTACCAGTATCATCTGTATATAACCTTGCTATTGCTACTTTACTGCTGCTGTTTATTTATTTGTTTTATTTGTTACTATTTTTCTTAACTTCTTAAAGCATTGTTGGTTAAGGGCTTGCAAGTAAGCATTTCACTGTAAGGTCTACACCTGTTATATTCGGCGCATGTGACAAATACAATTTGATTTGATTTGACTTACTTTTTATTATTACTCATTAATTATCTATTTTATGTATGTGAGTGTAATTATTTGTCTTTCAGATGGGGGTGGTTCATGCCTGGGTGGGTAGGGCCTCCACTCTAAGTTGCTAACTCTTGCTGATCGAACAGCAGCTTGTGAACATCTTGATCCAGTCATTTGTAGCCTTGGTGGGAGATCTACAGTGGGGTACTCCAGATGTTTGATCTCTTCATTCCAGACTTGGCTTCATCCACTGAGAGCGCCTCCTGCTTATTGTGCACTTCTGTCAGACCTGAATTTTTATTTTTTTATTACATGCCCTTTTAAGCTGTGCTACTGATCCAAGCCCAGCATTCAGAACAAAGGCTCACACTCCATGATGATTGACGTCTGAAAGGGATGTTGATGAATGAAACTGACGCTAGGAGATAAAAAAAGAAGTGTGTCTATGGAGGGAAGGAGGGGAGTGGGTGATGGACAGAAAGACGGAAAGACACAGATAGACAGACAGACAGACAGACAGACAGACAGACAGACAGACAGACACGTAACCCCCCACACAAACATACATCACATGCAGTATGTACAGTACATCACATGAGGTTAAACAAGGGAAGGGAATGTACTTTTTTAGAGCCTCATATTATTTATGAAAAGCATGAATATTAAATTTACAGCTGTATGTCTTTGTTCCTTCAGAATGATGCATTGGGCAGGCCGCATTGAGAAGGAGCTGGAGAAGACTATACAGTTGGTAACTGGAACCCAGCAGATAAGAGGGGTAAGTACTGGGAACTGTACTTCATTTGAGGTTTAAGATCATATCTGATCCCATGCATCTACTGCAGAGGTAGCCTGCAGAGTTCTGTCATACTATCCAGGTCTGTGCCCAAACAATTCGAGCTTTTACTTTTAAAAATGCACCTTTCCAGAAACAAGTKTCTCACAGTTGCCACTGGTTATAGACCCCCTTCAGCKCCCAGCTGTGTCCTGGACACCATATGTGAATTGATTTCCCACCATCTATCTTCAGAGTTCGTACTGTTAGGTGACCTAAACTGGGATATGCTTAACACCCCAGCCGTCCTACAATCTAAGCTAGACGCCCTCAATCTCACACAAATTATCAAGGAACCTACCAGGTACAACCCTAAATCCGTAACCATGGGCACCCTCTTAGATATCATCCTGACCAACTTGCCTTCTAAATACACCTCTGCTGTCTTCAACCAGGATCTCAGCGATCACTGCCTCATTGCCTGCGTCCGTAATGGGTCCGCGGTCAAACAACCACCCCTCATCACTGTCAAACGCTCCCTAAAACACTTCAGCGAGCAGGCCTTTCTAATCGACCTAGCTCGGGTATCCTGGAAGGATATTGACCTCATCCCGTCAGTAGAGGATTCCTGGTTATTCTTTAAAAGTTCTTTCCTCACCATCTTAAAAAAGCATGCTCCATTCAAAATGTAGAACTAAGAACAGATATAGCCCTTGGTTAACCCCAGACTTGACTGCCCTTGACCATCGAATAGCCCCCACGATATGCAACTTTTCAGGAAAGTCAGAAACCAATATACACATCGTCAGTTAGGAAATCTAAAGCTAGCTTTTTCAAACAGAAATTTGCATCCTGTAGCACGAATTCCAAAACATTTTGGGACACTGTAAAGTCCATGGAGAATAAGAGCACCTCTTCCCAGCTGCCCACTGCACTGAGTCTAGCCTCTCTGGGATAGGGGGCATATTTTCACGTCCGGATGAAAAGCGTGCCCAAAGTAAACGGCCTGCTACTCAGGCCCAGAAGCTAGGATATGCATATTATTAGTAGATTTGGATAGAAAACACCCCGAAGTTTCTAAAACTGTTTGAATAATGTCTGTGAGTATAACAGAACTGATTTGGCAGAAGAAACCCCGAGCACAATCCATCCAGGGAATAATTTTTTTGAGGTCAATCTGTTTTCCATAATTTTTCTATGGCAAGCCCATTTTAATAGAAATATGATTGCAGTTCCTATGGCTTCCACTAGATGGCAACAGTCTTTAGAAATTGGTTGATGTTTTTCCTTTGAGTAATGAAGAAGTAGCCCTTTCCTTTCTGGGAGTCGAGCCAAGTGGACTCTTTTGTTTGGGGCGCACGACCTGAAGCTCGCTCCACTTTGATTTTATCTGCTATTGAACACAGTTTATCCCGTCTTAAATTTGATAGATTATTTACATTTTAAAATATCTAAAGTTGGATTAGGAAAGTTGTTTGAAATGTTTGGACCAAGATTGCAGGTAATTTATTAGATAATTTGTAGTCATGTTGGGCGAGTTGGAACCGGTATTTTTCTGAATCAAACGCGCCAAATAAATTGACATTTTGGGGATATAACGACGGAATTAATTGAACAAAAGGACCATTTGTGATGTTTATGGGCCATATTGGAGTGCCAACAGAAGAAGATCTTCAAAGGTAAGGCATGAATTATATAGTTATTTCTGAGTTTTGTGTTGCGCCTGGCGGGTTGAAATATGATTGTCATGTGTTTGTTTGATGGGGTGCTGTCCTCAGATAATAGCATGGTTTGAGTTCGCTGTAAAGCCTTTTTGAAATTTGACATGGTGGCTGGATTAACAAGAAGTTAAGCTTTATTTTGGTGTATTGCACTTGTGATTGTATGAAAGTTAAATATTTCTAATAATTACATTTTAATTTGGCGCTTTGCCATTTCACCGGATGTTGTCAAATCGTTCCGGGATTTGATCCATAAGAASTTTAACAAACACTGTCACCACCGATAAATCTACGATAATCGATAATTTCAATAAGCATCTTTCTACGGCTGGCCATGCTTTCCACCTGGCTACACCTACCCCGGCCAACAGTATTGCACCCCCTGCAGCAACTTCAAATCCAGGCAGCTGATGTTCTGAAAAAGCTGCAAAATCTGGATCCCTACAAATCAGCTGGGCTAGACAATCTGGACCCTCTCTTTCTAAAATGATCTGCTGAAACTGTTGCAACCCCTATTACTAGCCTGTTCAACTTCTCTTTCGTATCGTCTGAGATTCCCAAAGATTGGAAAGCTGCCACGGTCATCCCTCTCTTCAAAGGGGGAGACACTCTAGACCCAAACTGTTAAAGACCTATATTCATCCCGCCCTGCCTTTCTAAGGTCTTCGAAAGTCAAGTTAACAAACAGATTACCGACCATTCCGAATCCCACTGTACCTTCTCCGCTATGCAATCTGGTTTCAGAGCTGGTCATGGGTGCACCTCAGCCACGCTCAAGGTCCTAAACGATATCATAACCACCATCGATAAGAGACATTACTGTGCAGCCGTCTTCATCGACCTGGCCAAGGCTTTCGACTCTGTCAATCACAACATTCTTATCGGCAGACTCAACAGCCTTGGTTTCTCAAATGATTGCCTCGCCTGGTTCACCAACTACTTCTCTGATAGAGTTCAGTGTGTCAAACCGGACGGTTCTGGCTTGGAATATAACTACAAATACCTAGGTGTCTGTTTAGAGTGTAAAAAAAAAACTCACTGTTGGTGAGCGGACCCCAGACCTCACAACCATAAAGGGCAATGGGCTCTATGACTGATTCAAGTATTTTTAGCCAGATCCTAATTGGTAAGTCAAATTTTATGTTCCTTTTGATGGCATAGAAGGCCCTTCTTGTCTTGCCTCTCAGATCGTTCACAGCTTTGTGAAAGTTACCTGTGGCGCTGATGTTTAGGCCAAGGTATGTATCGTTTTTTGTGTGCTCTAGGGCAACGGTGTCTAGATGGAATTTGTATTTGTGTTCCTGGCGACTGGACCTTTTTTGGAACACCATAATTTTGGTCTTACTGAGATTTACTGTCAGGGCACAGGTCTGGCAGAATCTGTGCTGAAGATCTAGGTGCAGCTGTACACACTCCTTGGTTGGTGACAGAAGCACCAGATAATCAGCAAATAGTAGACATTTGACTTCAGGTTCTAGTAGGGTGAGACGTTTGCTGCAGACGTTTGTGGTGGTTCATTTCTGTATTGCCAAATGAGGAGAGAGACAAACTTCACACACCAGTCAGAGTTATACTTAAACTACATCTTTAATAATAAGCTTTGCAATAGCATTTGACTTTCAACAATTCACTATTTCTAATGAACCATTGAGTGTCAACATAATGGCTACTGAGATKTTTTATAGCAAAGATCCACCCCCCTAGTTGACATGAAAAACCACAGATATTAGGAACTGTTCACAAAGAAAGACTTTTACTTGAGAGAGGAGTATCCCATAGCCAGATAGCATTCGCTATAAATTATCGTTCAGTTTGGTCCCTATTGGTCCTGGTACTTCATAGTACAAAAACACCAACTCATCCAATGGCATATATCAATTGTCAACTCTAGATACACCCATCTCAAGTAAACCCCCTCTTGACCCCACTCCTGGACAAGCTCACTGAGGGAGTGAGCCTCTAGGTCATACACTATCCCAGGATAAGTGTAAGATCAGAGAGGACATACAATGTTTCCAGACACTGCCATACACCTCCCCCCAATGGGAAAAGGAGGGAGTGACTGGCGCACAGACATTGTGGAGACAAGTAATTGGTTCCCCATTAATCATGCCATCCCTTCACATGGTTTAAGAATAGGTAAAGACACATTCACATATGAAGACAATGTTCCATTCTGTCCTCTTCCCTTTCTGATATTCTGCATAGCACCAGGGACATGTGAAAGACAAGCCTGACCTCTCCCCTCTCTGGGCCCCAAGTGACTGAGCCCTAGAGAGGGAAAAGTGCAACTGCCAACACTATAGTCCAAAGGGATACATTCTAATGACAAGTATCTCACATAAGCATATTATGCAAATAAAACATCTTAATTATCTATGTTACCCAACTAATTCTGATTCATCCATCACACGTTCTAGTGCCCTCGCCAATTTGTTGATATATATGTTGAAGAGGGTGAGGCTTAAGCTGCATCCCTGTCTCACCCCACGGCACTGTGGGAAGAAATGTGTGTGTTTTTCGCCTATTTTAACCACGCACTTGTTGTTTGTGCACATGGATTTTATAATGTATGTTTTTCCCCCCAACACCACTTTCTATCCATTTGTATAGCAGACCCTCATGCCAAATTGAGTCAAAGGATTTTTGTAAATCAACAAAGCATGAGAAGATATTGCCTTTGTTTTGGTTTGTTTGTTTGTCAATTAGGGTGTGCAGAGTGAATACTTGGTCTGTCGTACGATAATTTGGTTAAAAGCCAATTTGACATTTGCTCAGTACATTGTTTTCACTGAGAAAATGTACGYGTCTGCTATTTATGGTAATGTAGAGGGTTTTCCCAGGGTTGCTGTTGACGCATACCCCACGGTAGTTATTGGGGTCAAATTTGTCTCCATATTTGTGGATTGGGGTGATCAGTTCTTGGTTCCAACTATTGGGGAAGATGCCAGAGCTAAGGATGATGTTAAAGAGTTTAAGTATTGTCAATTGTAATTTGTTGTCTGTATATTTGATCATTTCATTGAGGATACCATCAACACCACAGGCCTTTTTGTGTTGGATGGTTTTTATTTTGTCCTGTAGTTCATTCAAGGTCATTGGATAATCCAGTTGGTTCTGGTCGTCTTTAATAGTCGATTGAAATATTTTATATTTGATCATGTATATGTTTTTGCTGTTTGTTCTTTGTTATAGATCCAAAAAGATTGGAGTTTACCCATACATCTCCATTTTGGATAGACACACTGTAATTATTCATGTTGTTGTTTGTTTAGTGTTTTCCAATTTCCCCAGAAGTGGCTAGAGTCTATGGATTCTTCAATTACATCGAGTTGATTTCTGACGTACTGTACCTTCTTTTTCCGTAATGTATTTCTGTATTGTTTTAGTGATTCACCATAGTGAAGGCGTAGACTCAGGTTTTCTGGGTCTCTATGTTTTTGGTTGGACAGGTTTCTCAATTTCTTTCTTAGGTTTTTGCATTCTTCATCAAACCATTTGTCATCATTGTTCATTTTCTTCGGTTTTCTGTTTGAAATTTTTAGATTTGATGGGGAAGCTGAGAGGTCAAATATACTATTTAGATTTTCTACTGCCAACTTTACACCTTCACTATTACAGTGGAACGTTTTGTCCAGGAAGTTGTCTAAAAGGGATTGAATTTGTTGTTGCCTAATAGTTTTTTGGTAGGTTTCCACACTACATTCCTTCCATCTATAGCATTTCTTAATGATAAAGTAGTCTACGGTACTACTGCCAAGAGATGAGCTATAGGTGACCTACAATAGGAGTCCCTCGAAGCCTCTCTCTCTCTCTCTCTCCTCCTCTCTCGTCTCTCTCATGCTCTCTCTCTCGTCTCTCTCTCTCTCTCTCTCTCTCTCTCTCTCTCTCTCTCTCTCTCTCTCTTTCTCTCTCTCTTTCTCTTTCTTTTCTCGTTCTGTTTCTCTTTCTCTCTCTCTTTCTGCGTTCTGTTTCTCTTTCTCTCGCTCTTTCTCTCTCTCTCTCTCTTCTCTCTCTCTCCTATCTCTCTCTCTCTCTCTCTCTCTCTCTCTCTCTCTCTTCTCTCTCTCTCTCTTTCTCTCTCTCTTCTTTTCTCTCTCTCTCTCTCTTCTCCTCTCCTCTCCTCTCCTCTCTCTCTCTCTTCTCTCTCTCTCTCTCTCTCTTCTCTCTCTTTCTCTCTCTCTCTTTCTCTCTCTCTTTTTCTCTCTCTCTTTTCTCTCTCTTTTTCTTCTCTCTTTCTCTCTGTACTCTCTTGCTCTCTCTCTATATATTTTCTCTCTCTCCAGCAGCCTCTCAGAACAGAACAGATCAGATCACCCAATGAGGATAATATGAGAAAGAGAGCAAACAGAAAATAGGCATCCTCATTAGATGCTCTCTCTCTATTCTCTTTCTCTCTATCTCTCTTTTTATTTTTATTTTTATCTCTCTTCCTCTCTCTCTCTTTCCTCCCTCTCTTCTCTATTCTCTCTTTTGATGTTGTATTTGTATTCTCTCTCTCTCTGTCGCTCTCTTGCTCTCTCTCTATCTCTATCTCTCTCACATCAGCCTCTCAGAACAGAACAGATCAGATCACAGCAATGAGGATAATAATGAGGAAGAGAGAAACAAAAGGAGCATCCTCATTAGATGCTCTCTCTCCCTATTCTCTCTCACTCTATTCTCCGTTTTATTTTTATTTTCTATTCTCCTCTCTCTCTCTCTCTCTCCTCTCTCTCTCTCTCTCTCTCTCTCTCTCTCTCTCTCTCTCTCTCTCTCTCTGTCTCTCGCTCTATTGTCTCTTTTTATTTTTATTTTCTATTCTCTCTCTTCTCTATTCTCTCTTTTTTCTTCTGTTCTCTATTCTCTCTCTCTCTTCTCCTCTCTCTCTCTCTCTCTCTCTGAAGCTAGGTCTACTGTTGTATTGCTTCTAGTCCAAATGGAATCAACACCAGCCGTTGTGTCTACATGTATCTACAGTATGTACTGAACTTTAGAGACGACACACATCTGGCCTCCTGTTTATGAACTCTAGAGACGACACACATCTGGCCTCCTGTTTCTGTACTCTAGAGACGACACACATCTGCCTCCTGTTTTTGTACTCTAGAGACGACACACATCTGGCCTCCTGTTTTGAACTCTAGAGACGACACACTCTGGCCTCCTGTTTCTGTACTCTAGAGACGACACACATCTGGCCTCCTGTTTCTGTACTCTAGAGACGACACACATCTGGCCTCCTGTTTCTGTACTCTAGAGACGACACACATCTGCCTCCTGTTTATGAACTCTAGAGACACACACTCTGGCCTCCTGTTTCTGTACTCTAGAGACGACACACATCTGGCCTCCTGTTTCTGTACTCTAGAGACGACACAACATCTGGCCTCCTGTTTATGAACTCTAGAGACGACACACATCTGGCTCCTGTTTCTGTACTCTAGAGACGACACACATCTGGCCTCCTGTTTCTGTACTCTAGAGACGACACACATCTGGCCTCCTGTTTCTGTACTCTAGAGACGACACACATCTGGCCTCCTGTTTATGAACTCTAGAGACGACACACATCTGGCCTCCTTTTTCTGTACTCTAGAGACGACACACATCTGGCCTCCTGTTTCTGATTCTGTAGAGACGACACACATCTGGCCTCCTGTTTCTGTTTCTGTACTCTAAGAGACGGCACACATCTGGCCTCCTGTTTCTGTACTCTAGAGACGACACACATCTGGCCTCCTGTTTCTGTACTCTAGAGATGACACACATCTGGCCTCCTGTTTCTGTACTCTAGAGACGACACACATCTGGCCTCCTGTTTCTGATTCTGTAGAACGACACACATCTGGCCTCCTGTTTCTGTACTCTAGAGACAAACACATCTGGCCTCCTGTTTCTGTACTCTAGAAGACACACACATCTGGCCTGCTGTTCTGTACTCTAGAGACGACACACATCTGGCCTCCTGTTTCTGTACTCTAGAGACGACACACATCTGGCCTCCTGTTTCTGTACTCTAGAGACGACACACATCTGGCCTGTGTTCTGTACTCTAGAGACGACACACACTCTGGCCTGCTGTTTCTGTACTCTAGAGACGACACACATCTGGCCTCCTGTTTCTGTACTCTAGAGACGACACACATCTGGCCTCTGTTTCTGTACTCTAGAGACGACACACATCTGGCCTCCTGTTTCTGTACTCTAGAGACGACACACATCTGGCTCCTGTTTCTGTACTCTAGAGACGACACCATCTGGCCTCCTGTTTCTGTACTCTAGAGACGACACACATCTGGCCTCCTGTTTCTGTACTCTAGAGACGACACACACTATCTGGCCTCCTGTTTCTGTACTCTAGAGACGACACACATCTGGCCTCCTGTTTATGAACTCTAGAGACGACACACATCTGGCCTCCTGTTTCTGTACTCTAGAGACGACACACATCTGGCCTGCTGTTTCTGTACTCTAGAGACGACACACATCTGGCCTCCTGTTTCTGTACTCTAGAGACGACACACATCTGGCCTGCTGTTCTGATTCTGTAGAGACGACACACATCTGGCCTCCTGTTTCTGTACTCTAGAGACGACACACATCTGGCCTCCTGTTTCTGATTCTCTAGAGACCACACACATCTGGCCTCCTGTTTCTGTACTCTAGAGACGACACACATCTGGCCCTGTTTCTGTACTCTAGAGACGACACACATCTGGCCTCTGTTTCTGTACTCTAGAGACGACACACATCTGGCCTCCTGTTTCTGTACTCTAGAGAGACAACACATCTGGCTCCTGTTTCTGTTTCTGTACTCTAGAGACGCACACATCTGGCCTCTGTTTCTGTACTCTAGAGACGACACACATCTGGCCTCCTGTTTCTGTACTCTAGAGAGACACACATCTGGCCTCCTGTTTCTGTTTCTGTACTCTAGAGACGGCACACATCTGGCCTCCTGTTTCTGTTTCTGTACTCTAGAGACGGCACCACATCTGGCCTCCTGTTTCTGTACTCTAGAGACGCACACATCTGGCCTCTGTTTCTGTTTCTGTACTCTAGAGACGGCACACATCTGGCCTCCTGTTTCTGTACTCTAGAGACGGCACACATCTGGCCTCCTGTTTCTGTACTCTAGAGACGACACACATCTGGCTCTGTTTCTGATTCTCTAGAGAGACACACATCTGGCCTCCTGTTTCTGTACTCTAGAGACGGCACACATCTGGCCTCCTGTTTCTGTACTCTAGAGACGACACACATCTGGCCTCCTGTTTCTGTTCTACTCTAGAGACGCACACATCTGCCTCCTGTTTCTGTACTCTAGAGACGCACACATCTGGCCTCCTGTTTTCTGTACTCTAGAGACGACACACATCTGGCCTCCTGTTTCTGTACTCTAGAGACGACACACATCTGGCCTCCTGTTTATGAACTCTAAGAGACACACACATCTGGCCCTGCTGTTTCTGTACTCTAGAGACGACACACATTCTTGGCCTCCTGTTTCTGTGCTCTAGAGACGACACACATCTGGCCTGCTGTTTCTGATTCTGTAGAGACGACACACATCTGGCCTCCTGTTTCTGTACTCTAGAGACGACACACATCTGGCCTCCTGTTTCTGTTTCTGAACTCTAGAGACGACACACATCTGGCCTCCTGTTTCTGAACTCTAGAGACGACACACATCTGGCCTCTTGTTTATGAACTCTAGGGACAACACACATCTGGCCTCCTGTTTATGAACTCTAGGGACGACACACATCTGGCCTCCTGTTTATGAACTTTAGAGACGACACACATTTGGCCTCCTGTTTATGAACTCTAGAGACGACACACATCTGGCCTCTTGTTTCTGTTTCTGTTCCTCTGTCAGTGCTAGTGGTGGTGGCTAAATGGTTTAGGTGTTTGGGTGGGCGGAGCGATGATGGTTGTTGTTGGTTGGCATGGGGATGTGTTGGTTGCTCTGACGTAGTTTGATACAAAGATTATTTGCATTGTCTTACAGAGAAATACAATTTGGTCTGTTGCTATTTACTCACTGAAATACAGGCTTTGATGTTCCTAGTTTTTTGTCAATATTCATTGAATAGGAATATGTGTGAATTTGCATAAGCAAATACAGCATGTGTATTAGTTTGTGTTTGTGCTGTCAGAAGGAATGAGATTGAGTGTATGTTGTGGGAATGGTAACTATTAGTCTAGACTAGTTAGTCTCATCTGTTTCAGTGAATACTGGCGGCAGGTACCCTAACAGTTAATAGTGTTGGGCCAGTAACCGAAAGGTTGCAGGTTCGAATCCCCCGAGCCGACTAGGTGAAAAGTCTGTCGATGTGCTCTTGAGCAAGGTACTTAGTGTGTATGTGTTAGTCTAAGGACTGTGTGCATGCGCGATAGTTGGTGTGAAAAAATATTTATCACAGCCCAAAACAGGAGTTGTCACAGGGTGTGCTAAATGGCCCAGCGTGCCTAGAAAAGCCATTTTCTAAATGGATGCCTCTCTCTATACGTGTGTCTGATAGAAATCTTCCCAGGGCTATGCCGGCTGGTAACAAGATTGCCTCCCTTCACGCCCCCTTCCTCTCAATGAGTAGTTTATTCTCAGAGTTAAAAAAAAAATCACAGTAAAGAGTCTGCAAATATTTTTGGTTTGTCTTACGCTGAGAGAGTGAAGGGAGGAAGTTGAATTTAATGTGATCTATTCTGTGCCTCTTGGTTGAGATTTTCAAGCAGAGCAATTGTGGGTATTTAGTGAAGGAGAGAAAGGGCAGAGAGGATGTGCTTGGTGAGAGAGAGAAGTAGGGTCGATATTGAAGGTTTAAAAATCAGGGGTAGACTGATGAATGAGAGAGAGGGTAGGTGTTTTTAGAATAGGAGGGGATTTGTGTGAGGGTATGGATGGATGATTTGACAGCAAGAACAGATATTTGGAGAATGTGGGCATATTTATAGAGACATCATTAGAGATGCATGATTTGAGAGCGAGAGAGAGATAATAGAGAGAGAGAATAGAAAGAGAGAGAATAGATAGAACGAGATAATGGAGAGAGAGAGAGAGCCTCTAATGAGGGAGGAAGGATGCTCTTCTGTTTCTCTCTTCCTCATTATAATCCTCATTGCTGTGATCTGTTCTGTTCTGAGAGAGGCTACTGTGCTGTGGTGGACACTGGCATTCTTTTCATATCCTCAGGCTTAGTCAGACCTGTTTTGAGAATCATACCGTAGGATTACACCCACACACTATCACCATGGGCTGGGCTACAGTAACTCTAGAGTTGTTCAGAAAACACAAACACACACGCACGCACGCAGGCACACACACACACACACACACACACACACACAGTTATGGCCATTTGTTCACCCCCTTTTCTAGAGAGATTCTTAAACTGCAAAGCACTGTAACATATGTTGGGCTCTTAATTCATTTCAATAAGAAGGGCCTAATCAGCATGAATCATTTAGCCTCATACACATGACGGCTCCTTAACCCCATATGCACTGGCACAGTATCAATAATATACCACATACAGCGCTGCACTGGGCCTCTCTACCTCCCTCTTCCTCTCTTTTCTCTCTCATCCCTCTCTCCTGGTCTCTTAACCATGGTTATGGAATATAGCCTGGGAGTGGCAGACTGGGCTGATCCTAGTCTCTCCTCCTAGTTTGTCTGTGAGGAAGAAACACTGAGCTGAAGTATGAAGCCCAGGGGAAACACTCAGCTGCAGTATGAAGCCCAGGGGGAACACTGAGCTGCAGTATGAAGCCCTGGGGTAACACTGAGCTGCAGTATGAAGCCCAGGGGAAACACTGAGCTCCATTATGAAGCCCTGGGGAAACACTGAGCTGCAGTATGAAGCCCAGGGGAAACACTGAGCTGCAGTATGAAGCCCAGGGGAAACACTGAGCTCCATTATGAAGCCCAGGGAAAACACTGAGCTGCAGTATGAAGACCAGGGGAAACACTGAGCTGCATTATGAAGCCCTGGGGAAACACTGAGCTCCAGTATGAAGCCCAGGGGAACACTGAGCTGCATTATGAAGCCCTGGGGAAACACTGAGCTGCAGTATGAAGACCAGGGGAAACACTGAGCCGCAGTATGAAGCCCAGGGGAAACACTGAGCTGCAGTATGAAGCCCAGGGGAAACACTGAGCTGCAGTATGAAGCCCAGGGGAAACACTGAACTGCATTATGAAGCCCTGGGGAAACACTGAGCTGCAGTATGAAGCCCAGGGGAACACTGAGCTGCAGTATGAAGCCCAGGGGAAACACCTGAGCTGCATTATGAAGCCCTGGGGAAACACTGACTGCATTATGAAGCCCAGGGGAAACACTGAGCTGCAGTATGAAGCCCAGGGGAAACACTGAGCTCATTATAAAAGCCCTGGGGAAACACTGAGCTGCATTATGATGCCTGGGGAAACACTGAGCTGCATTATGGCCCAGGGAAAACACTGAGCTGCAGTATGAAGCCCAGGGGAAACACTGACTGCAGTATGAAGCCAGGGGAACACTGAGCTGCAGTATGAAGCCCAGGGGAAACACTGAGCTGCATTATGAAGCCCTGGGGAAACACTGAGCTGCATTATGAAGCCCTGGGGGAAACACTGAGCTGCATTATGAAGCCCAGGGAAACACTGAGCTGCAGTATGAAACCCAGGGAAACACTGAGCTGCATTATGAAGCCCGGGGGAAACACTGAGCTGCAGTATGAAGCCCAGGGGAAACACTGGCTGCATTATGAAGCCCAGGGGAAACACTGAGCTGCATTATGAAGCCCTGGGGAACACTGATCTGCATTATGAAGCCCTGGGGAAACACTGAGCTGCATTATGAAGCCCAGGGAAAACACTGAGCTGCAGTATGAAGCCCAGGGGAAACACTCGAGCTGCAGTATGAAGCCCAGGGGAACACTGAGCTGCAGTATGAAGCCCAGGGGAAACACTGAGCTGCATTATGAAGCCCTGGGGAAACACTGAGCTGCATTATGAAGCCCTGGGGAAACACTGAGCTGCATTATGAAGCCCAGGGAAAACACTGAGCTGCAGTATGAAGCCCAGGGGAAACACCTGAGCTGCATTATGAAGCCTGGGGAAACACTGAGCTGCAGTATGAAGCCCAGGGGAACACACTGAGCTGCATTATGAAGCCCAGGGGAAACACTAAGCTGCATTATGAAGCCCTGGGGAAACACTGAGCTCCATTATGAAGCCCAGGGGAACACTGAGCTGCAGTATGAAGCCCAGGGGAACACTGAGCTGCAGTATGAAGCCCAGGGGAAACACTGAGCTGCATTATGGAGCCCTGGGGAAACACCGAGCTCCATTATGAAGCCCAGGGGAACACTGAGCTCCAGTATGAAGCCCAGGGGAACATTGAGCTGCAGTATGAAGCCCAGGGGGAACACTGAGCTGCAGTATGAAGCCCAGGGGAACATTGAGCTGCAGTATTAAGCCCAGGGGAATGTGTGTGGGAAGACCAGGATCAGAGAGAATTCAAATTAGAAGACTTCAGATTCACTGATCCTTCAACAAATACAGAGAAGAGAGGATACACACACACACACACACACATACAGTTGAAGTCGGAAGTTTACATACACCTTTTTTACATACACACATGGTCTTGAATTTAAACACCTGGTCTTGAATTTAAACAAAACAGTAGCCCAGGCCAATGAAGCGACACAATGATTGTACAATATTAGGAGGAAATATATATACAGTTGAAGTCGGAAGTTTACATACACCTTAGCCAAATACATTTAAACTCAGGCTTTCACAATTCCTGACATTTAATCCAAGTAAAAATTCCCTGTCTTAGGTCAGTTAAGATCACCACTTTATTTTAAGAATGTGAAATGTCAGAYTAATAGTAGAGAGAATGATTTATTTCAGCTTTTATTTCTTTCATCACATTCCCAGTCGGTCAGAAGTTTACATACACTCAATTAGTATTTGGTAGCACTGCCTTTAAATAGTTTAACTTGGGTCAAACGTTTTGGGTAGCCTTCCACAAGCTTCACACAATAAGTTGGTTGAATGTTGGCCCATTTCTCCTGACAGAGCTGGTGTAACTGAGTCAGGTTTGTAGGCCTCCTGGCTAACACACACTTTTTCAGTTCTGCCCACAGATTTTCTATAGGATTGAGGTCAGGGCTTTGTGATGGCCACTCCAATACATTGACTTTGTTGTCCTTAAGCTATTTTGGAAGACCCATTTGCGACCAAGCTTTAACTTCCTGACGGATGTCTTGAGATGTTGCTTCAATATATCCACATAATTGTCCTTCCTCATGATGCCATCTATTTTGTGAAGTCCACCAGTCCCTCCTGCAGCAAAGCACCCCCACAACATGATGCTGCCACCTCAATGCTTCACGGTTTGGATGGTGTTCTTCGGCTTGCAAGCCTCCCCCTTTTTCCTCCAAACATAACGATGGTCATTATGGCCAAACAGTTCTATTTTTGTTTCATCAGACCAGAGAACATTTCTCCAAAAAGTTACTATCTTTGTCCCCATGTGCAGTTGCAAACCATAGTCTGGCTTTTTTTATGGTGGTTTTGGAGCAGTGGCTTCTTCCTTGCTYAGCGGCKTTTCGATATAGGACTCGTTTTTTTGTGGATATAGATACTTTTGTACCTGTTTCCTCCAGCATCTTCACAAGGTCCTTTGCTGTTGTTCTGGGATTGATTTGCACTTTTTGCACTAAAGTACGTTCATCTCTAGGAGACAGAACGGGTCTCCTTCCTGAGCGGTCTGATGGCTGCATGGTCCCATGGTGTTTATACTTGGTACTATTGTTTATACAGATGAACGTGGTACCTTCAGGCATTTGGAAATTTCTCCCAAGGATGAACCAGACTTGTGGGGGTCTACAATTTATTTTCTTGGCTGATTTATTTTGGTTTTCCAATGATGTCAAGCAAAGAGGCACTGAGTTTGAAGGTAGGCCTTGAAATACATCCACAGGTACACCTCCAATTGACTCAAATGATGTCAATTAGCCTATCAGAAGCTTCTAAAACCGTCACATCATTTTCTGGATTTTTCCAAGCTGTTTACATAGTGTATGTAAACTTCTGACCCACTGGAATTGTGATACAGTGATTTAGAAGGGAAATAATCTGTCTGTAATCAATTTTTGGGAAAATTACTTGTTCGCACAAAGTAGATATCCTAACCGACTTGCCAAAACTATATTTTGTTAACAAGACATTTGTGGAGTGGTTAAAAAACGAGATTTAATGACTCCAACCTAAGTGTATGTAATCTTCCGACTTCAAATGTATATGCAGTACCATTTAAAAGTTTGGACACACCTACTCATTCAAGGGTTTAACTTTTTTTTTTTATGGTGAAATAGCCCTTACACATCCTGGAAGTGTGTTTTGGGTCAATGTCCCACTAAGCGCAAACCAGATGGGATGGCTTATCGCTGCAGAATGCTGTGGTAGCCATGCTGGTCAAGTGTGCCTTCAATTCCAAATAAATCACAGACAGTGTCACCAGCAAAGCACATCCACACTATCACACCTCCTTCACCATACTTCCTGGTGCAAATCAAACATGCGGTGATCATCTGTCCACCTACTCTGCGTCTCATAAAGACACGGCGGTTGGAACCAAATATCTCAAATTTGGACTCATCAGCCGAAAGGACAGATTTCCACCGGTCTAATGTCCATTGGTTGTGTTTATTGGCCCAAGCAAGTATCTTCTTCTTATTGGTGTCCTTTAGTTGTGGTTTCTTTGCAGCAATTCAACCATGAAGGCCTGATTCACGCAGTCTCCTCTGAGCAGTTGATGTTGAGATGTGTCTGTTACTTGAACTCTGTGAAGCATTTATTTGGGCTGCAATCTGAGGTGCAGTTATTCGAATGAATTTATCCTCTGCAGCAGAGGTAAATCTGGGTCTTCCTTTCCTGTGGAGGTCCTCATGGGAGCCAGTTTCATCATAGCACTTGATGTTTTTTGCGACTGCACTTGAATAAACTTTCAAAGTTCTTAAATTGACTGACCTTCATGTCTTAAAGTAATGATGGACTGTTGTTTCTCTTTGCTTATTTGAGCTGTTCTTGACATAATATGGACTTGGTCTTTTACCAAATAGCGCTATCTTCTGTATTCCCACCCTACCTTGTCACAACACAACTGATTAGCTCAAATTAACWTTTAACAAGGCACACCTGTTAATTGAAATGCATTCCAGGTGACTACCTCATGAAGCTGGTTGAGAGAATGCCAAGAGTGTACAAAGCTGTCATCAAAGCAAAGGGTGGCTACTTTGAAGAATCTCAAATATAATATATTTTTATTTGTTTTACACTTATTAGTTTACTACATGGTTCCATGTGTGCTATTGCATAGTGTTGATGTCTTCACTATTATTCTACAATGTAGAAAATTGTAAAAATAATGAAAAACCCCTGAATGAGTAGGTGTGTCCAAACTTTTGACTGCTACTGTATATACAGTGCATTCTGAAAGTATTTAGACCCTTTGACTCGTTCCACATTTTGTTAGGTTGCAGCCTTATTCTTTTCTTTTAGAAATAATAAATAAAATGAAAGATCACATTTTACATAAGTATTATTTGAGGAGTTTCTCACATTATTTTTTGTAGATCCTCTCAAGCTCTGTCAGGTTGGATGGGGAGCGTTGCTGCACCGCTTTTTTCAGGTCTCTCCAGAGATGTTCGATCGGGTTCAAGTCCGGGCTCTGGCTGGGCCACTCAATGGCTGTGTTGTCTTGGCTGTGTGCTTAGGGTCATTGTCCTGTTGGACGGTGAACCTTCTCCCCCCAGTCTGAGGTCCTGAGCACTCTAGAGCAGGTTTTCATCAAGGATCTCTCTGTGCTTTGCTCCGTTCATCTTTCCCTCAATCCTGACTAGTCTCCCAGTCCATGCCGCTGAAAAACATACCCACAGCATGATGCTGCCGCCACCATGCTTCACCGTAGGGATGGTGTCAGGTTTCCTCCAGATGTGACGCTTGTCATTCAGGCCAAAGAGTTCAATCTTGGTTTCATCAGACCAGATAATCTTGATTCTCATGGTCTGAGATTCCTTTAGGTGCCTTTTGGCAAACTCCAAGCCGGTTGTCTCGGGCCTTACAACACCCGTGCCAGTGTATCCTCCAAACACCGACACCTCGAGCATTATCAATTAAATATACCACGGCTTTCAGCCAATCAGCATTCAGGACTCGAACCACCCAGGTTTATTCAACAAGACCTGTTGATATTGTTGAATTTGACTTGTTTTTTTATCAATACACTAGAGTTAACTTTCCTGCTAAGCTTTCTCACCAGTATCTTCATTCCAATAATTATAATGTGATACAGCATTTTTTGACATCTCTGTCATCCCTGTGTATTTCCTAGCTGAGCCGTGTTCTCCTCCCAGAGTAAAGCCAGCTGAATGGGAATCAATAGAGTGGGATTTGAGGATACTGCTCACCATGTGGCATGTTGCCAGCATGCAGTGTTATGTCATTTCTGGACACATAAACATCTTATATCATTTGTTGCTCTGCTTGATTCCAGCATAGTGGATTGCCCTATAAAGCTTTTTTTTAAAGTAGCTTTACTGAATGTTAGAGGGGAATATGTTTCCCCCTTCATATCATGACCGTCGAGTCTCATTTAGCATTGCACAGAGCTGTGCACAGCCTTCTCTATGAAGTTCACAAACTAATGGTACATTGGGGGGCAGATATGTGTAGCTAATGGCTGCTTTATAAATGCGAGGAGAACTGTGCACACATGTATCCTGCTGCTTCTGATTTCTCTGGTGGAGAAAGACCATGGTGCATTTTGTTAAATGAAGACAGTATAGTAGAATGTCAGAATGGGATTAGAATGCTGTTAAAAGCCTACTGCCCGTCAGAGGGGGCTTTTTGCCTACGCTGCACATCTCTTCTCCTCTCCTTCTCCTTCTTTGGAACAGAACTGTTATTTGCACTGGGGTGTGTGCGTGTCTAATTTCTAGCTTTCTCTGATTTCCCTGTTTCTGAGCGTAGCTGACAGATATTTCACTACGCAGTCGGTTTGAGTGAATGAGAGAGAAGGGTTTTGTCTCTGTGAAACAGGTAATGCTCTCAAGGGCATGATGCAGCAGGAGGAAAATGAAAGGTGCAAAATCAAGAGTAGGTTTATCAAATAATAGGTGATACATAAAAAGATATTTACAACCATTTAGGCCTACTTTCTTGTGTTGAAAAAGAAATGTAGAGTGACATTTTGGAGCTCTGGATGATCTCAGGAGCGAGGTGCACCGTGCTTCTTTGGCATACCAGTTTATAGAGAATAATGCTTGTCTCAGAGGGTATGTAAGTGAGTGAGTTTTAAATAAGTGTGAGGCTATGTCAGACACTGTGGCTCACTAACTCTCCTTCACCTGCAGTTATTTCATCATACGGTAGGAGTCATAGGTTTGAGGTGGGTAGGCCTCAAACCTATACAGATGTCGATTTTCCTAAAGACATTTGAAATGTCATATTTATCAGGAATCAAGGTAAGACCCAAGTGCAGACTGTGTGAAGTAACAATGTCTTTTGTAACCACAGGGGCAGGCAAATGGCGGGTCAAGGCAGGCAGGGATCGATAATCCAGGGCAGTGGCCAAGGTACATGACGGCAGGCAGGCTCAGGGTCAGGTCAGGCAGAGGTTGGTAATCCAGAGGTGGAGCAAAGGTATAGAGCGGCAGGCAGGCTCGAGGTCAGGGCAGGCAGTATGGTCAGGCAGGTGGGTTCAGAGTCAAGGCAGGAAATGATCAAAACCAGGAGGACTAGCAAAAAACAGAGATGAGGAAAAGGCAGGATCACGGAGTAACACACTGGTTGACTTGACTAAACAAGACGAACTGGCACAGACAGACAGAAAACACAGGTATAAATTCCCAGGGGATAATGGGGAAGATAGGTGACACCTGGAGGGGGTGGAGACAAGCACAAGGACAGGTGAAACAGATCAGGGTGTGAGAAGGCATTTGACTTCAGATTCTAGTAGGGTGAGGCTGGGTGCTGCAGACTGTTCTAGTGACCTCGCCAATTTGTCTGAAATACATTGAAGATGGTGGGGCTTAAGCTAAATCCCTGTCTCACCCCACGGCCCTGTGGAAAGAAATATGTGTGTTTTTTGCCAATTTTAACCGCACACTTGTTGTTTGTGTACGTGGATTTTATGTTGTATGTTTTCCCCCAACACCACTTTCTATCAATTTGTATAGCAGACCCTCATGCCAAATTGAGTCAAAGGCTTTTTTGAAACCAAGAAAGCATGAGAAGACTTTGCTTTTGTTTTGGTTTGTCTGTTTGTCAATTAGGTTGTGCAGAGTAAATACGTGGTCTTTCATACGATAATTTGTTAAAAAGCCAATTTGACATTTGGGTTAGTACATTGTTTTCACTGAGGAAATGTACGAGTCTGCTGTTAATGTTAATGCAGAGGATTTTCCCAAGGTTGTTGTTGACGCATATCCCACAGTAGTTATTGAGGTCAAATTTGTCTCCACTGTTTTGGATTGGGGGGGATCAGTTATTGGTTCCAAATTTTGGGGAAGATGCCAGAGCTAAGGATGATGTTAAAGAGATTAAGGATGGCAATTGGAATTTGTTGTCTGTATATTTCATTGAGGATACCATCAACACCACAGGCCTTTTTGGGTTGGAGGGTTTGTATTTTGTGCTGTAGTCCTGTAGTTCATTCAATGTAATTGGAGAATCCGGTCATCACCGGATTCTCTAGCGGTCATCACCGTTAACTTCTCTAGGATAGGGGGCAGCATTTTCACTTTTGGATAAATAGCGTGCCCAATTTCAACTTCCTTCTAATCATCCTCCGAATATAAGATATGCATATTATTAGTAGATTTGGATAGAAAACACTCTGAAGTTTCTAAAACTGTTTGAATCATGTCTGTGAGTATKACAGAACTTATGTAGCAGGCAAAACCCCGAGGACAAACCATTCAGATTTTTTTTTTGAGGTCACTGTCTGTTCAATGAGGTTTCATTTGGATACTAGATTTCTAAGTGACTTGTTTGCAGTTCCTACCGCTTCCACTGGATGTCACCAGTCTTTGGAAATTGGTTGAGGTTATTCCTTTGTGTAATGAAGAAGTACGGCCATCTTGAATGAGTGTCACTTGAAGTGTACTTTTTGAGAGAGGCGCATGACTCGAAAAGTAYCGTCAGTTTGTTGTCTTCCTGTATTGAACACAGATAGTCCCGTCTTCAATTTGATCGATTATTAACGTTTAAAAATACCTACAGTTGTATTACAAAAGTAGTTTGAAATGTTTTGGCAAAGTTTACACGTAACTATTGAGATATATTGTAGTGACGTTGCGCAAATTGGAAGCTGTTTTTTTCTGGATCAAACGCGCCAAATAAATGGACATTTTGGATATAAATGGATGGAATTAATTGAACAAAAGGACCATTTGTGATGTTTATGGGACATATTGGAGTGCCAACAAAAGAAGCTCGTCAAAGGTAAGGCATGATTTATATTTTATTTCTGCGTTTTGTGTTGTGCCTGCAGGGTTGAAATATGCTWRACTCTTTGTTTACTGTTGTGCTATCATCAGATAATAGTATCTTATGCTTTCGCCGAAAAGCCTTTTTGAAATCTGACATGTTGGCTGGATTCACAACGAGTGTAGCTTTAATTTGGTCTCTTACATGTGTGATTTAATTCAAGTTTGATTTTTATAGTAATATATTTGAATTTGGCGCGCTACATTTTTCTGGATTTTGGCCAAGTGGCACGCTACCGTCCCACATATCTCAGACATACATAACTCAGCCCGGTCAACTCCGGCCAGCAATATCAACCCAGAGAATATCAGACTGCTTTTTTCCACCACATCTCCGGATTCCTACCGCATGCTCTGAACCTTTACTCCGGATCATCGCAGATAGCTAGCTGTTATCCGAGTGGCTACTCCTGGCTAACGTCTCTGTCCCGAAGCAAGCATCAGTTAGCTGGAGCTAGCCTCGAGGTAGGCCCATCTCCCAGCTAGCCGAATAAATCCATCAGATAATTCTTGGGCTTCAATACGTCTTTTGACAATTGGCCTGGACCCTTTGCACGGAGCCCCGCCGATCCATTACGACTGGATGGATCCAATGTAACCGTCTGAGAGGGTTTTAACAGGCTCTCCCATTGCGACAACCCCTGAGGCTAGCCTGCTAGCCTGCTAGCCTGCTGCTAGCCCCTACTCACTGGACCCTATGATCTCTCGGCTACACATGCCTCTCCCTAATGTCAATATGCCTTGTCTATTGCTGTTTTTGTTAGTCATTTTTGTCTTATTTCACTGTAGAGCCTCCAGCCCTGCTCAATATGCCTAATGTAGCTGTCACGACTTCCGCCGAAGTTGGCCTCTCTCCTTGTTCGGGCGGTGTTCGGCGTTCGACGTCACCGACCTTCTAGCCATCACTGATCCATTTTTCATTTTTCATTGGTTTTGTCTTGTCTCACATCACACCTGGTTTCAATCCCATCCTTACATGTTGTGTATTTAACCCTATGTTTTACCTCATGTCTTTGTCGGTGATTGTTCGTTGTATGTATAGGTGCTATGTCTGTTATGGTGTGCAACGGGTTTTATTTACCCACTTTTCTTTATTTTGTATACGTTGGTTTTTGGAGTTTGTGAGCTTTCATTAAATACTCCGTTTATACCAAGTTCGTTCTCCTGCGCCTGACTTTCCTGCCACCAGCACCCACCACATTACAGAATCACTGACTGATATGGAGTCAGCAGGACAAGGTACCCCGGCCATAGAGGTGGAGGAGCGCGTCCAGGAGCTTGCAGCAATGCTCCACCATCTTGGCATCGCCATGGACCGCGTTGTCCAGACTATGGACCACTGGGAGAGACAGGGAGTTCTTCCAGCGCCTCCACCAGCACAATCGGGGTCTCCCCCCGAGTGCTCCGTTTCCATCTGGTTCCAGTGGGATTCGTCTCTCCCTGCCCCAGGAGTACAATGGAGAGGCAGCGGGCTGCCGATGGTTTCTACTGCAACTGGAGCTATACCTGGCCACCGTTCACCCAGCTCCATCGGATCGGGAGAGGGTGTCCGCCCTCGTCTAGTGCCTCACCGGGAAAGCCCTGGAGTGGGCCAACGCCGTGTGAAGAGAGGGAGATGCGGCGTTGGACCATTTTGAGGAGTTCACCCGCCGTTTCCCGGCAGTCTTCGACCACCCGCCCAAGGGTAGAGCGGCGGGTGAGCGCCTCTACCATCTGAGGCAGGAGACGAGGAGCGCCCAGGAGTTCGCACTAGAGTTTAGAACCCTGGCTGCCGGCGCGGGATGGAACAACAGGGCCCTGATCGATCATTACCGTTGCAGTCTGCGCGAGGACGTCTGTCGGGAGCCGGCCTGCAGAGACATCACCCTCACATTTGACCAGCTGGTGGACCTGCTGGCTACTCGCGGACGTTCAGATCGGGGTCTGGTGGTTCCATCCTCCCGCACCCCCTCTCCGACACCCATGGAGCTGGGAGTGACAGTGCGCAGGGAGACAGGAGGGGGTTCCCGCTCGTGCACTATCTGTGGCCGCAGAGGTCACACTGCCGGTCGGTGCCTGGGTGGGTTCCTCTGGGAATCGAGGCAGCAGGCAGGGCGCTCTGGCGTCACCCCAGGTGAGCTGGCACCATCCTCTCCCAGAGTACTCTGTTGCACATATGTTTGTATCTGTCACTTTTCCTGAGTTTTCCCCGCATTCCCAGCATAAGGCGCTCGTCGATTCAGGCGCGGCTGGGAATTTCATTGATAGAACTTTAGCCCATAGGGATCCCCATTTTTCCTGTGGATGTTCCTTTCCCCGTTCACGCCTTAGATAGTCAACCATTAGGGTCAGGGTTGATTAGGGAGGTCACCGCTCCTTTGGGCATGGTGACGCAGGGGGGTCATACGGAGAGAATTAGTCTCTTCCTTATTGACTCTCCTGCGTTTCCCGTGGTGCTGGGCCTACCCTGGTTAGCTTGTCATAACCCCACTGTTTCTTGGCCACAGAGGGCTCTCACAGGGTGGTTGCGAGAGTGCTCAGGTAGGTGTTTAGGGGTTTCCGTTGGTGCTACTATGGTGGAGAGTCCAAACCAGGGCTCCACCGTGCGCATACCCCCTGAATATGCCGATTTGGCTCTCGCCTTCTCCAAAAAGAAGGCGAGTCAATTACCACCTCATCGACGGGGCGATTGTGCGATAGATCTCCTGGTAGACGCTGCACTTCCCAGGAGTCACGTGTATCCCCTCTCACAGGCGGAGACGGAGGCTATGGAAATATATGTCTCCGAATCCCTGCGTCAGGGGTAAATTCGGTCCTCCAGTTCACCTGTCTCCTCGAGTTTCTTTTTTGTGAAGAAGAAGGAGGGAGGTCTGCGTCCGTGTATTGACTACCGGGGTCTAAATCAGATCACGGTGAGGTATAGTTACCCGCTACCGCTCATAGGCACAGCAATAGAGTCAATGCACGGGGCGCGCTTCTTCACCAAACTAGATCTCAGGAGTGCTTACAACCTGGTGGAAGACGGCTTACAGTTCCACCTCTGGGCACTATGAGTACCTCGTCATGCCGTACAGGTTGATGAATGCGCCATCAGTCTTCCAAGCTTTTGTAGATGAGATTTTCAGGGACCTGCACAGGCAGGGTGTGGTGGTGTATATTGATGACATTTTGATATACTCCGCTACACGCGCCTGTTGAAGCATGACCTGTACTTCAAGGCTGAGAAATGCCWATTCTTCCAACAGTCCGTCTCCTTCCTAGGGTATCACATTTCCAAGTCAGGGGTGGAGATGGAGAGTGACCGCATTGCAGCCGTGCGTAATTGGCCGACACCCACCACGGTAAAGGAGGTGCAGCGATTCTTAGGGTTTGCCAACTACTACCGGAGGTTTATCCGGGGTTTTGGTCAAGTAGCAGCTCCCTTTACCTCACTGCTGAAGGGGGGCCCGGTGCGCTTGCAGCGTTCAGCTGAGGCGGACAGGGTTTTTAGGCACCTGAGGGCTCTGTTTACCTCGGCTCCTGTGTTGGCCCATCCGGTTCCTTCTTTGGCATTCATAGTGGAGGTGGATGCGTCCGAGGCTGGGATAGGAGCTGTACTCTCTCAGCACTCGGGTACGCCACCGAAGCTCCGCCCCTGTGCCTTCTTCTTGAAGAAGCTCAGCCCGGCAGAGCGAAACTATGATGTGGGGGACCGGGAGCTGTTGGCTGTTGTCAAAGCCTTGAAGGCGTGGAGATATTGACTTGAGGGGGCTAGACACCCTTTTCTCCTCTGGACTGACCACCGCAATCTGGAGTACATCCGGGCGGCGAGGAGACTGAACCCTTGCCAGGCAAGGTGGGCCATGTTTTTCACCCGTTTTGTGTTTACCCTTTCTTACAGACCAGGCTCCCCGAACGTTAAGGCAGACGTATTGTCCCGGCTGTATGACACAGAGGAGCGTCCCATGGATCCCACTCCCATACTACCCGCCTCTTGCCTGGTGGCGCCGGTAGTGTGGGAGCTGGATGCGGACATTGAGCGGGTGTCACGTGCAGAGCCCGCTCCCCTCCAGTGTCCAGCTGGGCGTCTGTACGTTCCGTCCGCTGTCCGCGACCGGCTGATCTATTGGGCACACATGTCACCCTCCTCTGGTCCTGGGATCGGTCGGACGGTGCGCTGTCTTAGTGCGAAGTACTGGTGGCKCACTTTGGCTAAGGATGTGAGGGTTTATGTGTCCTCCTGCTCGGTGTGCACCCAGTGTAAGGCTCCTAGGCACCTGCCCAGAGGTAAGTTACAACCCTTACCCGTTCCACAACGGCCGTGGTCACACCTGTCGGTGGATTTCATAACCGATCTTCCACCTTCACAGGGTAACACCACAATGTTGGTTGTTGTGGATCGTTTTTCTAAGTCCTGTCGTSTCCTCCCTTTGCCCGGTCTCCCTACGGCCCTACAGACTGCGGAGGCCCTGTTTACTCACGTCTTCCGGCACTACGGGGTGCCTGAGGTATAGTGTCTGATCGGGGTCCACAGTCCACGTCGAGGGTCTGGAGGGCGTTCATGGAACGTCTGGGGGTCTCGGTCAGCCTTACCTCAGGTTTTCATCCCGAGAGTAACGGGCAGGTGGAGAGAGTTAACCAGGATGTGGGTAGGTTTCTGAGGTTTTATTGCCAGGACCGGCCGGGGGAGTGGGCAGAGATGGCCCAAAACTCGCTCCGCCACTCCTCCACTAACCTCTCTCCCTTCCAGTGTGTACTAGGGTATCAGCCGGTTCTGGCTCCTTGGCATCAGAGTCAGGCCGAGGCTCCTGCGGTGGACGACTGGTTCCGGCGGGCGGAGGAAACATGGGACGCCGCACATGTCCACCTTCAGTAGCGAGCTACATTTTTTCTGGATTTTGGCCAAGTGGGACGCTACCGTCCCACCCATCCCAGAGAAGTTAACCTCTCTGGGATAAGTGGGATGCTAGCGTCCCGCATGGCCAACATCCAGTGAAAATGCAGAGCACCAAATTCAAATAAATTACTATAAAAATGTAACTCTCATGAAATCACACATGCAATACACCAAATTAAAGCTACACTTGTTGTGAATCCAGCCAACCTGTCAGATTTCAAAAAGGCTTTACGACGAAAGCACACCAAACGATTATGTTAGGTCACTACATAGCCACAGAAAAACACAGCCATTTTTCCAGCCAAAGAGAGGAGTCACAAAAAGCATAAATAGAGATAAAATGAATCACTAACCTTTGATGATCTTCATCAGATGACACTCATAGGACTTCATGTTACACAATACATGTATGTTTTGTTCGATAAAGTTCATATTTATATC
Source organism: Salvelinus sp. IW2-2015 (assembly GCF_002910315.2). NCBI lineage: Eukaryota > Metazoa > Chordata > Actinopteri > Salmoniformes > Salmonidae > Salvelinus > Salvelinus sp. IW2-2015. Next base: position 53,706,926 of record NC_036838.1, read on the forward strand.
CAAAAATCTCAGTTTACATTGGCGCGTTACGTTCAGTAATGTTTTGCTTCCAAAACATCCAGTGATTTTGCAGAGAGCCACATCAATTTACAGAAATACTCATGATAAATGTTGATTAAAATACATGTGTTATGCATGGAACTTTAGATAAACTTCTCCTTAACTTCTAATTGGTCCCAATCCTGGATCCGGGAGCACCCCCATCAGTAAAAAAGCTGACTAGCATAGCCTAGCATAGCGTCACAAGTAAATACTAGCATCTAAATATCATTAAATCACAAGTCCAAGGCACCAGATGAAAGATACACATCTTGTGAATCCAGCCATCATTTCTGATTTTTAAAATGTTTTACAGGGAAGACACAATATGTAAATCTATTAGCTAACCACGATAGCAAAAGACACAACTTTTTTTTCTCCACCATTTTTTTCCTACATAGGTAGCTATCACAATTTCGACCAAATAAAGATATAAATAGCCACTAACCAAGAAACAACTTCATCAGATGACAGTCTGATAACATATTTATTGTATAGCATATGTTTTGTTAGAAAAATGTGCATATTTCAGGTATAAATCACAGTTCTACATTGCAGCTGCAATCTGAAATAGTGCCGAAGCATCCAGAATAATTACAGAGACCAACGTCAAATACCTAAATACTCATAAAACTTTTCTGAAAAATACACAGCGTACAGCAAATGAAAGACCAACAGCAGCAAAGGTTAGCGATCCTAACAAACCAGCAAAATATATATAATTTTTGACTAACCTTCATATACTTCATCAGATGACAGTCCTGTAACATCATATTACACAATGCATATAGGATTTGTTCGAAAATGTGCATATTTAGTGGCACAAATCGTGGTTATACAATGTGATTAGTAGCAACATTTCAGGCAATCTGGCCGGCGCCATCTTGGAGAGGCACCTAATCTAATCGATAACTAATCATAAACTTGACTAAAAAATACAGGTTGGACAGCAAATGAAAGATACAGTAGTTCTTAATGCAACCGCTGTGTTAGATTTTTWAAATTAACGTTACTCGACATACAGCGTGCGTTACAGCGAGACCATGCCGAAATTAATGGCGGACTAATAATTTTACATTGTTCCACAGAAGTACGAATTAACATCATAAATAGCTCTTACTTTTGGATGATCTTCCATCAGAATCTTGGGCAAGTGGTCCTTTGTCCAGAACAATCGTCTTTTGGTTGAAAGATGTCCTCTACTCCTGTAGAAATTAGCTGCTAACGCCGATGTACCGGCGAGGTGCCCAACTCGCGATAACGCCTGACAAAGACTCCAGAAAATCGCAATAAACTGATATAAACTGCTATAAGTCGGTTTAAATTAACTACCTTATGAAGTTTTTAAGACAAAAAACAAATTAAATCAGAGCCGGAGATATAGAACTGCTAAACCGAAAGCTTTTCAGGACGCCATGCTGGTGTACCTCCTGCGTCATGCGCCATTTCGAAAAGGTCGGTCCTTCCGTTCCAAGAGGCTTTATACTCCCCCAGATGGTGCTATCCACTCCATTCAAAGTCTCACCGCTTACTGACATCTAGGGGAAGGCGTATGCAGTGCATGTAGCCCCATAGCTTACAAGGGAATTTATAAACCGACCCTGGAACAGAGACCTCGATTTCAGAAATCTCACTTCTTGACAGGAAGTGTGCTGCAGAATGAGTTCTGTTTCACTCAGAGAAATAATTCAAACGGTTTTAGAAACTAGAGAGTGTTTTCTATCCAATAGTAATTATATGCCTATTGGGGTGGTGACGGAGCAGAAGCAATTAGTGGAAGTATGAGGCAGTTTAATTTGGAACGAAATTCTACAAAGTGTAAACAGCACCCCCTATTGAGAGAAAGGTTTTAATGCAACCGCTGTGTCAGATTTCCAAAAATCTTTACCGAAAAAGCCACCATGATAACTGAGTACAGCGCTCAGACACAAACAGCCAAGAGTATCGCCATGTTTGGAGTCAACAAAGTCAGAAATAGCATTATAAATATTCATTACCTTTGATGATCTTCATCAGAATGCACTCTCAGGAATCCCAGTTCACAATAATGTTTGATTTGTTCGATAAAGTCCATCATTTATGTCCAAACACCTCTTTTTGTTTGCGCGTTTAGTACACAATCAAACTGACGACGCGCTGGCAGGTCCAGGCAAAAGTTAGACGAAAAGTCATTTACAGTTCGTAGAAACATGTCAAACGAAGTATAGAATCAATCTTTAGGATGTTTTTATCATTAAATCTTCAATAATGTTCCAACCGGAGAATTCCTTTGTCTTCAGAAATGCAATGGAACGCAAGCTACCTCTCATGTGAATGCGCATGACCAGCTCGTGCACTCTGCCAGACCTCTGACATTCCCCCTCTTTTATAGTAGAAGCATCAAACAAGGTTCTAAAGACTGTTGACATCCAGTGGAAGCCTTAGGAATGCAATATGACCCATTTCCACTGTATCTTGGATAGTCAAAGGTTGAAAAACACAAACCTCAGATTTCACTTCCTGGTTGGATTTTTTCTCAGGGTTTTGCCTGCTATATAGTTTGTTATACTCACTTACATCATTCAAACAGTTTAAAAAATTCAGAGTGTTTTCTATCCAAATCTACTAATTATATGCATATTCTAGCTTTTAGGACGAGTAGAAGGCAGTTTACTCTGGGCACCTTTTTATCCAAGCTATTCAATACTTCCCCTTGTCCCAAAGAAGTTAAAGTATGGGTTCTAGTGGGGGGATATAGGTAGCACACAGGAGGACATTTTTCTCTGTTAAGATAATTTCATTTAGAATTTCTAGCCAAATTAAAAATGTCCTGTTTTGATTAATTTTATAGAGTGAGTTTTCTCTCTCCTCTCCTCTCCTCTCCTCTCCTCTCCTCTCCTCTCCTCTCCTCTCCTCTCCTCTCCTCTCTCTCTCCTCTCTCCTCTCCTCTCCTCTCTCCTCTCTCTCTCTCTCCTCTCTCCGGCCCCAAGCTGGACCCATTCTCATTTCTGCCTCTGGCCCTATTCCAGGGTTCTGTTGTTTGATGGGATTTGTCTGCTGGCATTACAATCGCTGCATCACCACACACTTACATACACACTCACCACGACCACACAGGAAAAACACAATGCAACCCGTTAACACCACAACTAAGCGCATATCTCACTACAAACAACCACAACAAACACATCACCTAAATGCATACATTTGATTATGTTATTATGAGTTAAGAACTAGTCTGGTCTTGTATCTCAACCCAGCTTTTCCTGGAAATCATATATTTGTTAGCAGACGAGGCTAATAGTACAGGTCGACCTCCTCCGTGTTATATTGATGATATGACATGTGGGGATTGGCTTCTCATGCCACTGTCATCGCATGGTTAACTTGTGTCACATCTGTGTCACAGGATAAAGCAACACCTGATGAACAGTATAACAGAACAAAGCCTTTGATGGGAAGTATTACCACTGTTGTCAGCGATGAACTCATCTAACCCAATGGCATCTTAACCTTCCCATCACACAGCTTTATTTTTTTTTGGTTGAATTAATAGAATTAGTGGACAAAGGACAAATATCAGAGGAGAGGTGGTTTTGAGTTAACGCAAGAATAGAGAACAGCATTCATATTTTATAAACTGGGTGGTTCGACCCCTGAATGCTGATTGGCTGATAGCTGTGATATAATAAAGACTCGTTATTGTAACCTGGGAGTGGTATACCAATGACATTTATTTTTACTGCTCTAATTACGTTGGTAACCAGTTTATAACAGCAATAAGGCACCTTGGGGCTTTGTGGTATATGACCAATATACCACGGCTAAGGGCTGTATCCAGGCACTCCGCGTTGAGTCGTGCGTAAAGAACTGCTAGCCGTGGTATATTGGCCATATACCACACCCCCTCGGGCCTTATTGCTTAAATATAGCACAACTTGACTTCACCACACACTTCTAGACTTATGTGAGCAATTGACTAAAACGTATGAGACATTCAAGCCTCGCTGTAGGTTGTTGAGTTCTGAGAATAGGAAATATACTTATTCATGTCACTGATGGAGTGCTGAGATTTAGAGGGTCTACACCAGAAGTTAATGGTTATAGGAGGAAAGTATATATTGTGTGCAACTTAGCTTGGAATGTGTTGAGTGCAGGGAAGCGATTACATGTGGCAGGCATTGATAAGGGGAGAGAGCCATGGATTAGTGATGGAGGGGGTTTGAGGTAAGGTCAGGTCACCGAAAGGGAGAAATAAAAGTTTATGGCCCGTATCACTAGTGTCCTGTCTAGCAGTAAAGAACGATGTTTGTACCGATGGGTAGGAGGAGACTCAGCCTATGAGGAAAAGTTAAATATCAGTGCTTGTGTGAAATTGTTTTTTGTCGGAATGCAGCTGTATTGACCGTCTGGGAAGAATTAAACTTGGTTGAGCTTTCATAGTGTCCGTAGAGTTTTTTACTCTGAGAATTAGATTCTAACAAGGTAAATCAGAAACAAACACGCGTTTATGCACACAATAATGTTTATGAATATTGCGAACAGTAAATCAGCGAATAAAGACAATGTGAAAAGGCAGTAATTTGACTGTTTTCTCACCCTGTAGTAGGATTAGCCCTCAGTGTCATGTGTGCATGTTTGTGCCATGTGATTGTAGGCTATGAATTATATGCTGTTGGTAGTATAGTTTCATTTATGTGAATGCGCATCTGTGTGTTATGATTTTTAGTATTTTGAGAGAGAGAGAGAGGGAGAGAGAGAGAGAGAGAGAGAGAGAGAGAGATCATTTCACAGACAGACATCAAAGGCAGGGTGAATTAACCCTGCGTGTCGGTCCGCTCTGCACACCATCCGCAATTTCGCAGCTCCACGCAGCCCAGACTCACAGGCCCCATTCATATTTAAATCAACAGATGGAGTATTGCCCTGTTCCGAATCGCTATCCTTTGGTGAGAAAAGATAAAACCTTCAAAAACAAGTATATTCAGGACCTGTTTGCAGTGGGTCGTCTCCATTGCAGGTATCACGTGTTTGTGAAAGTGCAGGTATCATATATTTTTATTTCCATTACAGTTCTGTAACAGAGGCTATCCCATTGTCTTTGATTAGAGAATAGTGTCATCGACACACACACACACACACATTGATTAGTGCTGACACTATGTACACCCATACTAGTCTATACAGTAGAAGTACATCGACATAGATATACCATCATACATGATGTGTGTGTGTAGAGGCATCATGCCCATAGAGGGCACAGGGTCACGTGCCCCCTTATATTGGTCCTGTTACAAATGTATATATTTATTTTTCTCTGTAGTACTACTAGCCACCTAGAAATCTTATGAAGTTGGCTTTAGATAGCCCAGATACGTTCCCAATCTCCCAACCTCATAACTACTGTACCTACCAAGAAGCCATTTCAGGCTATCAATCAAATTAGAGTATTTAGCTTGTCTAACTGTCTTGGCTGGCATGCCTTCTGGTAAGGTTGGTAGACTTTAGAAAATAATAAGACTCACATTTCTTTCAATCTTTTACRCCAATTTTAGCAGAGATGCATATATTTTTTTAACATTTTGGACTCTATATTGCAGGAAAAAGCTGTTTCAAGTGTTAAAAAAGAAAGAAAAGAAGTTCTCCAACATAATGTAGGGGGGGCTTAGCCCCTCTCCGAACCATCCCCCAGTCATCCTCACATACTTTGTGCCCACTCCATTTTTTGGGGTACATGACGCATGCTCCCTTCCTTTTACTTCCTATCTCTCCGTTTCACATTTTCACCCTGTCTTATTAAACTCCTTCATTTCAGATCGTCATTATTGATCTGGAAAACTTCAATTTCCCTTGGCGGAGTGATTCTGCTGCGTGAGGAAAGTGATAATGTAGATGAGGATGATGAAGATGAAAAGATGATGATGACAAAGAATATATGATGATGATGATGAAGAACATATGATGATGATGAATATATTATGGTGATGATGATGGTGAAGAGCATGCGATGATGATGATGAAGAATACGATATGATGGTGATGATGACGATGAATAAGAAGATATGATGGTGATGATGGTTGAGATGGTTGTGATTATCTACTCTGATGGTTTTAATGCTGACTGTGTCTGTATTTGAAAGAGGAGGGGAGTTTGGGTCTCTATCTGTACATATAGGCGAACTTTAGTAGTTATTGTTCTCCTTCCTTTGCATTCTACCGACTTTACTCTTCCATGACAGCTATTCAGTAAACACATTTATTTGTAATTAATTCAGCCTCTCCTCTCGTTGACTGCCTCTCTTCCTGTTTCCTCTACAGAAGAGTAATCCCAGGAGACTTTAGTTTGTGTCTGTGAAAAGTACACTCAACACACAAACACACAGCTATCAATCAATCAAACACGCACACACACACACACACACGCACGAACGCACACACACACAGCAGACAGCAGACAGCAAACACTTAGATTAGATTACACTCTACAGAGATGGTATGATAAGGCAGGGGATACACTGTCAAATATTTAAATGTAATCTTTAGAAATGGCCTTTTTAGAATTCACCGTCTCACAATTATACCCTTTCTTAGCATTAGTGTCAGGCTCAGCAAGAGAGTTACAGTATGTTCTGGAGACAATAACTGTGTTCCAATACCAATACTAACATACTGTACACTACATACTTAATGAGTATATACTACATACTATGTACTATTAGTTCATTTTAGTATACTGTAAATGGACATTATCCTTTCAGTTGAGCGTACTAGCTCTTTGCCTGTCTACCGGCAGTTGATGCTGTTGCTATAAAACCTCTCGCTAGCTAGTTAGCATAACAAATGACTAGTTAGACATTTTACGACTTCGGGTGTGTTCTTAAATTCAATCTGGAGTGCCAGGGTGCACTCGTACATTCAGAGCGTTGTCATGTTGTCCGTTTGTAAATTCAGAGCGTTTCGCTCTCGGAGCGCACACTGGACACTCGGGCCAAGGAGTAGGGTTGATTTGAGCGTTCTGACCTTACAACACAGTCAAGCACCCAAGCTAATGTTGGCTAGCTTGCTAGCTACTTCCAGACACAAATGAGACCACTCTGACCATTTTACTCGCCCTAGCAGAGCATGTTTGGCAGTTTTCATGTTATCTAGAGCATTGGTGACTGTAACTGTGCTGCTGGCAACATTTAATTATGCTTTTTTTGCCGACATTTACTGACACCGGCCATATTCAACGGGTGTTGAGCGCTTGTAAATTCCTTATTCTGCACTCTGGTACACTCAGATGAGAGTCCTCTGAAATCGGAGTAGATAGCCAGAGCGAATTTACGAAAGCATCCGAATGTCCATTGAGAACGCATGACTGTACCATTTACTGTAGCTAAGCATGACTATACCATTTACTGTAGCTAAGCATGATATGACATTGTACTGTACTAAGCATGACTATACCATTTACCTGTAGCTAAGCATGACTGTACATTTACTGTAGCTAAGCATGACTATACCATTTACTGTAGCTAAGCATGACTATACCATTTACTGTAGCTAAGCATGACTATACCATTTACTGTAGCTAAGCATGACTGTACCATTTACTGTAGCTAAGCATGACTATACCATTTACTGTAGCTAAGCATGACTATACCATTTACTGTAGCTAAGCATGACTATACCATTTACTGTAGCTAAGCATGACTATACATTTACTGTAGCTAAGCATGACTATACCATTTACTGTAGCTAAGCATGACTATACCATTTACTGTAGCTAAGCATGACTATACCATTTACTGTAGCTAAGCATGACTATACCATTTACTGTAGCTAAGCATGACTATACCATTTACTGTACTAAGCATGACTATACCATTTACTGTAGCTAAGCATGACTATACCATTTACTGTAGCTAAGCATGACTATACCATTTACTGTAGCTAAGCATGACTATCACATTTACTGTAGCTAAGCATGACTATACCATTTACTGTAGCTAAGCATGACTATACCATTTACTGTAGCTAAGCATGACTATACCATTTACTGTAGCTAAGCATGACTATACCATTTACTGTAGCTAAGCATGACTACCATTTACTGTAGCTAAGCATGACTATACCATTTACTGTAGCTAAGCATGACTATACCATTTACTGTAGCTAAGCATGACTATACCATTTACTGTAGCTAAGCTGACTGTACCATTTACTGTAGCTAAGCATGACTATACCATTTACTGTAGCTAAGCATGACTATACCATTTACTGTAGCTAAGCATGACGGGAATAATCAAGTCAATAAACGTTGGGTAGTTAGTTAGATAGCCTATAGTTAATATACTGGGAAGTTTGATGTATAAGTAGCCAACTAATGTTAGGTAGCTAGCTAGCTAACAACATACCGGTACATACTGCTGTAATGATATGCTATGTGGTTCGTAAGGACAGCGTAGTTAACAAATTGTCAGCCAACATCACTTGTAAGGTAACTTATTTGAAAAGTCATTACTTTATTACATTGCTCAACATTTTCTTAACATTTGTCATAATTAGTTAAAGCAATGAATTTGTATCTGCTCTCGTTGTACTTCGGCTGCATATTTTCCGCCATTTTCTTCAAATCTGAAAAAAAGAACTGCATTATGGGCCCTAAAGTAAGAAAATAGTGTCCTCTGCATGTATACTTCATATTTTGGCAAATTTAGTACGACATCTGGGAACGTTTGGCATACTAACTACAGTGGCAAGAAAAAGTATGTGAACCCTTTGGAAATACCTGGATTTCTGCATAAATTGGTCATAAAATCTTATCTGATCTTCATCTAGGTCACAACAGTAGACAAACACAGACTGCTTAAACTAATAACACACAAACAATAATATGTTTTCATGTCTTTATTGAACACACCGTGTAAACATTCACAGTGCAGGGTGGGAAAAGTATGCGAACCCTTGGATTTAATAACTGGTTGATCCTCCTTTGGCAGCAATAACCTCAACCAAACGTTTTCTGTAGTTGTGGATCAGACCTGCACAACAGTCAGGAGGAATTTTGGACCATTCCTTTTACATAACTGTTTCAGTTCAGCAATTTTCTTTGGATGTCTGGTGTGAACTGCTCTCTTGAGAGATTCTGTGGTGCACGCCACAGCATCTCAATCGGGTTGACGTCAGGACTCTGACTGGGCCACTCCAGAAGGCGTATTTTATTCTGTTGAAGACATTCTGTTGATTTACTTCTGTGTTTTGCATCATTGTCCTGTTGTATCACCCAACTTCTGTTGAGCTTCAATTGGTGGACAGATAGCCTAACATTCTCCTGCAAAATGTCTTGATAAATTGGGAATTTATTTTTTCCATCGATGATAGCAAGCTGTCCAGGCCCTGAGGCAGCAAAGCAGCCCCAAACCATGATGCTCCCTCCACCATACTTTACAATTGGGATGAGGTTTTGATGTTGGTGTGCTGTGCCTTTTTTTCTCCACACATAGTGTTGTGTGTTCCTTCCAAACAACTCAACTGTAGTTTCATCTGTCCACAGAATATTTTGCAGGTAGCGCTGTGGAACATCCAGGTGCACTTTTGCAAACTTCAGACATGCAGCAATGTTTTTTTTGGACAGCAGTGGCTTGTTCCGTTGTGTCCTCCCATGAACACCATTCTTGTTTAGTGTTTTACGTATTGTAGACTCGTCAACAGAGATGTTAGCATGTTCCAGAGATTTCTGTAAGTCTTTAGCTGACACTCTAGGATTCTTCTTAACCTCATTGAGCATTCTGTACTGTGCTCTTGGAGTCATCTTTACAGGATGGCCACTCCTAGGGAGAGTAGCAACAGTGCTGAACTTTCTCCATTTATAGACAATTTGTCTTACCGTGGACTGATGAACATCAAGGCTTTCAGAGATACTTTTGTAACCCTTTCCAGCTTTATGCAAGTCAACAATTCTTAATCTTGGGTCTTCTGAGATCTCTTTTGTTTGAGGCATGGTTCACATCAGGCAATGCTTCTTGTGAATAGCAAACTCAAATTTTGTGAGTGTTTTCTATAGGGCGGGGCAGCTCTAACCAACATTTCCAATCTCGTCTCATTGATTGGACTCCAGGTTAGCTGACTCCTGACTCCAATTAGCTTTTGGAGAAGTCATTAGCCAAGGGGTTCACATACTTTTTCCATCCTACACTGTGAATGTTTAAATGATGTATCTAATATAGACAAGAAAAATACAAAAATGTGTGTGTTATTAGTTTAAGCACACTGTCTATTGTTGTGACTTAGATGAAGATCAGATCAAATTTGATGACCAATTTATGTAGAAATTCAGGTAATTCCAAAGGGTTCACATACTTTTCTTTGCCACTGTATGTCCATACTATGACCAATAAGCATATACTACATACTCAATTCACGTCACAAATAGTACAGTTAGTATGATTATTCAAACACAGCTAATCTCCACCCCTGTTGGTTAGAGGGAAAGGCTGTGCGTGTACCATGCTTTAGGGCTGTAGCCAATGTACCATGTGACTGGATCTGTCTGTAATGAAGCCTACAGTATAGTGTTCTTAAATTCTCCTTATATGAATTATTCAGCTGTACCAACCTGAACTGCTTAGTGTATGTTTGAACATTATGCCTCTGTGTGTGTGTGTGTGTGTGTGTGTGTGTGTGTGTGTGTGTGTGTGTGTGTGTGTGTGTGTGTGGTATGTGTGTGTGTGTTTATGTGCAGGCACTGTTGCTCCAGATAAAAATGACTGCACTGCCCAGTTAAGGGATAAAGCTGTTTGCATTGGATGGGATTTAACAATGAAAAGAAGAGTATAAACAGAGACAACTGAGCACTGATTGAGCTGTATAATGTAATGTGCATCTCTCTCTGTCTCTGTGTGTGTGTATGTGGGTGTGTGTGTGTGGGACTGTGTGGTGATGTGTATTATTTGGGCAGTGTAGGTGGGTGAGGTTGGAGGAAGACCATCTTGCTCATGATGTAGGCTGTGGCTAGCCTCCAGGGATCTGTAATGTTACATTCAGTGGAATTTAACATTACAGATCCCTGGAGGCTAGCCACAGCTGCACTTGGACTACCATCCAAACCAGTCAAAATGAGACGCACACACCCCTTAAGGTCTGTCTTTCTTTTTTGTGAGGAAGATGTTTGCAATGCTTTTTGTCACTTGCCAGTGTGGGACTTTAAAGGCCCAGTGATTTTCCTGTGTTTTATATATATATTTCCACACTATAAGGTTGGAATAATTCTGTGAAATTGTGAAAATTATGATAATTATAGTGTTAGAACTGTTTGAAAAGATTGCCTGAAATTTCAGCCTGTTTTGTGAGATGGAGTTTAGGCCTGCCTGGTGACATCACCAGATGTAAACTAGTTAATCGACTATTAATTAACAATTCAAGTTCCAAACCTCTCTGCCAATAATAGCAAATTTTCAGTTTTCGCCTCCCCACTCAGACCATTCCCAGACAGTCCTAGCAAAATTCTTGCTTGAGAAATTGCTCTTTGCTATGATGCTATTTTTTGTATTTTATTTTACAATTGTTATTAAAACAATCACATTAAGGTACATATTGTTACCCAGAAATGATTTGATATTGAGATTAAATCAGCTGCATTGGACCTTTAATGTTAAGATGTGGTGTCAAATCAAATAACATTTTATTTGTCACATGTGCCAAATACAGCAGGTGTAGACCTTACCGTGAAATGCTTACTTACAAGCCCTTAACCAACAATGCAGTTTTTAAGAAAATAGGTTTAAGAAAATATTTACTAAATAAACTAAAGTAAAAAGTAAAAAAAGTAACACAATAAAATAACAATAACGAGGCTATATACAGGGATTACCGGTACCGAGTGTGCCTCCAAAGGCCTATGTTTAAATATATATAGTCTTTGTTAGGTTTTAAATGAGCAGTGAACAGCTTTAAATTGGCTTTGACTTGCTGGGTGAGTTGTCTACTTAATCAATAAGGCCCGAAAGGGTGTGCTATATGGCCAATATCCCACGGCTAAGAGCTGTTCTTATGCCCGAAGCAACACGGAGTGCCTGCATACAGTCCTTAGCTAGGGTATATTGGCCATATATCACAAACCCCCAAGGTATCTTATTGCTATTATAAACTGGTTACCAACGTAATTAGAGCAGTAAAAATAAATGTTTTGTCATACCCGTGGTATACGGTCTGATATACAACGGCTGTCAGCCAATCAGAATTCAGCGCTCGAACCACACAGATTATAATAGGGTTTAGGTCAACTCTGTACATACATTCATGTTGCTTTCATCACATTACTGCCATCTTAGGCTATAATTAATTCTGTGTTACACTTGCAGGTTAGTTGTTGTGCTGTAGTCAGTGGTCCTGCATGTTCCCCTTTTTAAAAGACGACTTGGGCGTTTTAATGATTTCTATTCATGTTATTCTATGTAAATAGATCTGCAACAGTTTTTTGATGCTGGAGCAAAAAAAAATATATGAGCAGTAAAATAAATTGCAGTTGTGTAGTAGTGTTCATGTCTCTCTCAGACACACAGACCTTGTGAGACGGGCTCAGTACAGTGGAAATTGAAACTTACAGTATAGCTTGGAGAATTAGTATGTTATGAAATGTCTGCCTTATGTAGCGTTAGGAAATTGTGCACTAAAGCAGAAACCTTGTAGGCT
>NC_036838.1:53719643-53729693 GCF_002910315.2 Salvelinus sp. IW2-2015
ATTATGTATGTTATGAAAATGTCTGCCTATGTAGGCTTAGGAAATTTTGTGCACTAACAGCAGAACCTGTAGGCTATAAGAGGATAATTTTTTTACTGGCCGTTTGTACACACACACACGCACACGCACACGGCACGCACCCACCCACACACCACACACACACACACACACACACACACACACCACACACACACACACACACACACACACACACACACACACACACACACACACACACACACACACACACACACACCACACACACGTGACGTGTAACAACATTATTTTCTAGACCTAACTTTTTTTTTTTAAAAACTTCCCTTTTCTTTTTTTTTTTTTCCCCCAAAAACCACCCGTTTTTTTTTTTTTTTTTCCCCGTGGAAATTGAACCCCCATTTGCGTTGTAAGGCTTTCATGCTATTGCGCAACTGCATCATAATTTTCCTTACTGCTGTGTGTATTGTGTGTGAGATAGTTTACCAGGGAAAAGTAACTTACATTTTTTTTGTTTGTATTTTTTACAGAGCGGAGAGCAGCTATTCAGCATCCATGTGTGTGTGTGGTGTCCTGTTCATAACGTTTAGTACCATGCCATCATTGATCCCCGGTTTTAGCGGCGCGTTTTTGTGGAGCTTTTCAAAGAGCTTGCGTGTGGTTCAGACATGATTGTTACACCATCAAAGATAGGTGTACAATTCTGATTGACAGGCCTGTCTTTTTCATGTTGTCTTTCATTTTAATCACACACTATTTTGTTATTGAGGTCCTCTCTTCGCGCTTTTCTTGAACGTAACGTTCTTAATACAACCCGTCTGTTTCTCTACTAAACTCAGGGGAAATTTTTTCCATTCAAAGAATATGGCTGGGGATATTGCTGCTCAAATTAGAGGGTTTTGGTCAGCCTTCAGGGTTGTCAGACTAGCAAAGGAGTCTGAAAGCCTGGAATAATACCACACTCAGTTCTATTCTCTTAACACGTTGCCTTATTACCATGAGGCTGTGGGCACCAGATATCCATGACAGACACTTTCTTTACATCATGCTTTCACTCACGTTGGATGATAAATTAATTGAATGTGTGCAACTAACAAATTATACCCACAGCACAGACTTTATTTCAATTGTATGTTTTTATTTCCTTTTATAGAAATCTAACTTCCTGTAAATGTCCTGTTTTCTTTATGGATATTGGTGTTCACACGCAGTCCTCAGTCCAATTGTTGGGGCCAGGAGCCACCAGGCAGCTACAGTGCCTTCAGGAAAGTATTCAGATCCCTTGACTATTTCCACATTTTGTTACGTTACAGCCTTATTTTAAAATGGATTAAATAACTAAAAAATCTTCAGCAATCTACACACAATACTCCATAATGACAAAGCGAAAACAGGTTTTTCGAATTTTTACAAATTCATTCAAGTTAAAAAACAGATACCTTATTTACATACTGTCACGCCCTGACCTTAGAGAGCCTTTTTATTTCTCTATTTGCTTAGGTCAGTGTGTGATTTGGGTGGGCATTCTAGTTTGTCTATTTCTTTGTTGGGTATGGTTCCCAATCAGAGGTGTAACGGCTTTCTTCCTGGGATGAAGGAGAGGACCAAAATGCAGCGCGGCTAGTGTTCAACATGATTTAATAAAGAAGAGACAATAACGTGAACACTATACAAACTACAAAATAACAAATGTGAAAACCGATACAGTCCTATCTGGTGCAGAACACAAAGACAGAAGACAACCACCCACAATCCCCAACACAAAACAAGCCACCTATATATGATTCTCAATCAGGGACAACGATTGACAGCTGCCTCTGATTGAGAACCATATTAGGCTGAACACAGAAACAGACAAACTAGACACACAACATAGAATGCCCACCCAGCTCACARCCTGACCAACACTAAACAAGCAAAACACACAAGAACTATGGTCAGGACGTGACAAGAGGCAGCTGTCCATCGTTGTCTCTGATTGGGGATCATACTTAGGCAGCCCTTTTTCCCACCTTCAGTTGTGGGATCTTGTTTTTGTACAGTTACTGTGTAGCCTGCAGAACGTTACATTCGTTTATCTTTTTTTTTTTGGTGTTCATCAAAATAAAGAACGATGTACGCTTACATCGCACCTTGGTCCATTCCTTTCGACGAGCGTAACATACACTACCGTTCAAAAGTTTGGGGTCACTTAGAAATGTCCTTGTTGTTGAAAGAAAATCACATTTTTTGTCCATTAAAATAACATAAAATTCAGAAATACAGTGTAGACATAAAAGACTGTTGTAGCTGGAAACGGCTGATTTTTTATGGAATATCTACATAGGCGTACAGAGGCCCGTTATCAGCAACCATCACTCCTGTGTTCCAACGGCACGTTGTGTGAGCTAATCCAAGTTTATCATTTTAAAAGGCTAATTGGTCATTAAAAAACCCTTTTGCAATTATGTTAACACAGCTGAAAACTGTTTGTTCTGATTAAAGAAGCAATACAACTGGCATTCTTTAGACTAGTTGAGTATCTGGAACATCAGCATTTGTGGGTTCGATTACAGGCTCAAAATGGCCAGAAACAAAGAACTTTCTTCTGAAACTCGTCAGTCTGTTCTTGTTCTGAGAAATGAAGGATATTCCATGCGAGAAATTGCCAAGAAACTGAAGATCTCGTACAACGTTGTGGACTACTCCCTTCACAGAACAGCATAAACTGGCACTAACCAGAATAGAAAGAGGAGTGGGAGGCCCCGGTGCACAACTGAGCAAGAGGACAAGTACATTAGAGTGTCTAGTTTGAGAAACAGATGCCTTGCAAGTCCTCAACTGGCAGCTTCATTAAATAGTACCAGCAAAACATCAGTCTGCTAGAGTTGAGGACTTGTGAGGTGTCTGTTTCTCAAACTAGACACTCTAATGCACTTGTCCTCTTGCTCAGTTGTGCACCGGGGCCTGCCACTCCTCTTTCTATTCTGGTTAGAGACAGTTTGCTCTGTTCTGTGGTTAGGGAGAAACCATTGAGGCGTGTTGTTGTTTGGAGTRATAAAGTTCTGTGATGTTTTCACTAATGAACCTGATCTGTTAAGCACCTCTGTTTCATACCAGCCTTTGTGTTCACATAATTAATGGATGTGTAATTGGTTGCTGTTGTAAATGATCAGAGGTAAGAGCAATCAAATATTTGGCTTTCAGTGGCTAGACAGCCAGTTGGGTTCTGCTGGGAGTGATTGGGCCCAGCTATGTGGAAACTGGCCGTCCCTTCATCCATACAATTACACAGCATCCTCCTCTGCTCACTGAACTTGAATAGGAGGTGTCCGAAGTCTGGGTTGGAGTTACTCTTGGGGTGCAGGGAGCAGCTGCTTCACTCAGGTCATCTGTACAATAATCATTAGGTTTGTTTATTTACTTCCATGTGACTGATCCATAGCCTGGACTCTAGGTGTGGATGGGAGAGGATGGGCAGGGACCATTGGAGAAATAATGTTCCACAACCCACAGCAACACATCCTGTTGACTGTGTTGTTTACTAAAATGGAACTGGAAACTTATCAACCACACATGTTGATTATTGTTGATGGTTGCATTATTGCATTGCTGTTCCACAATTTTGAGTGGGGCTCAGCGTGCAAACTGTCTTTAATGAAAAAGGAAGTATTGATGGTGGTTATACTCCGACTGAGAGGCATGTCCCCCCACATGGAGGATGGTGCGGTCCGGGTGCAGTGTTATTGACTGAACATGGTGGTTGTTGCGGGGGTGCCCAGTGAAGTAGTTAAATCCTCTCTCTGTCTTCACAGCAGTGAGTATGTAGGCAGCATTAATCTGGCCCAGCTGGACAGAGGGAAATTAATGATCATTTACACTGACAACATAATCGGGCTTCACACTGTCCTCCGATACTAAATTGCTTCTTTTGTTCCGCAGGATCTCCCTCTCTCGCTCGCTCTCTACTCTCTCTCTGACTCCCATTCTCTCTCTCTCTCATTCTCTCTCTGTCGCAAAAGTGCATACTGGCATTTTAATATAACTTTATTGAGTGATCCTCACTTCAGGAAATGTTTTAGTTTTTTCTGGGAGAGGTGGAGTTCTGAAAAGGACAGTTTTGAATCTCTTCAACAGTGGTGGGATAAAGGGGAACATCCAGATTCAACAATTCTGGAATCAATACACAATGAATATCACCAGAGATATCACCAGATCAATGAATGCCCTAGAGAGTCTGAAATAGTGGAACTGCTGATGTTAGTTTAGACCACAGGAGATCGAGGCCATAGTCAGGCACTCAAGATCAGGAAATTGATCAGGATTGATCAAATTGATCAGGAAAAGGCATTTGACCGAGTTGAACATCAATACTTATGGTGCACTTTTGAGGCTTTTGGTTTCAGTTCTGGTTTTATTACCATGATCAGGGTGATATATGGTGACATTGAAAGTGTATTGAAAGTTAACGGTGGCATGAGTGCTCCTTTTAAAGTGTGTAGAGGTATTAGGTAGGGGTGTTCGTTGTCCGTAATGTTGTATGCCATCGCTATAGAGKCACTACTAAATAGCATTAGAAGTCACATTGAAGGGGTGAACCTTTCCGAGGATATTCCTCCTATTCGTCTCTCAGCCTATGCTGATGATGGAGTTATTTTGGTGAAAAATCAAGCGGAGGTGAATAGTTTGAGTCTCATAGTTGATCGGTTTAAGGGAATATCCTCTGCAAAGGTAAATTGGGAAAAACGTTGTGCTTTACAMATTGGGAAATGGTCTGGAAGGACCATGACTTTGCCAGGGGAGTTGGAATGGTGTAAGGAAGGGTTCAAGTATCTTGGAGTGTACCTAGGGGATGAGGGGACAATGGAACAAAAAATGGAATGGTGTGGTTGAAATGGTGTTTGGGAGGATGAGGAGATGGCGTTGGTTGTTATCTCGTATGTCATATAGGGAGCACACTATTATTGTTAATAATGTGGTTGCCTCTGCACTGTGGCATCGGTTGTCATGTTTAGAGCCTCAGTCAGGCCTTCTGGCCAAGATACAGGCAATTATTGTAGATATTTTGGGGGATAAATATCATTGGGTTCAACAAAGTGTTTTGTATTTGTCAAAAGAGGAGGGACAGGAACTTGTACATCTTGCTAGGAGGGCTGCTGCTTTCCGGTTTCAGTTTATTCAAAGGTTGCTTTATGGACTGAAAAATGTGGTGTGGAGATGGGTGGCAGGTGTGGTATTACAGAAGGTAGGGGGATTAGATTTAATGGATAGAGGACGGGTGGCTGAACATTGGGGGTGAGTTTGGAAAGGATTGTCGGACAACTTCTGGGAAGTTGCAGGAAGGCTCTGTCATCAGAAGAGTGGATTATCATCATGAGTTACTACAAAAAGACAAGATGAAGACGCCCCATTTCCCAGACTAGGGATTACACCCAATATCCCAGAGTCAGACAGAAAGGCTTTAGTAGTGGATGTGAGAGGGTTGGAAGAGGTGGGTTTGGATGAGGTGAATGGGAAGGAGTTATATAGGGGGTGTGTCAATGTTTTAAATAAAGATACATTGAAAAATAGAAAAGACACTTCTTGGAAGGTAAAACTGGGCCTTGATTACAAGGTTAAGCCAGCATGGAGAGCACTGTACAAGCCATCGTTATAAAAGGGTACTGGTGATATGCAATGGAGGGTGTCGCATGGTATCATTGCAGTTAATGTTTTTGTATGTCATTAATTCAGATATTAGAGATGGATGTCCTTTTTGTAATATAAGAGAAACAATTGTTCACTGTTTTATGGAGTGTGAGAGGATAAAGCCTCTTTTTGAAATACTAGAGTCTTTGTTTACAGCTGTAGGGGAGATTTTCAATAACACTGTTTTTATTTTGGGGTGTCAATATAGTAAGCTACAGAACAGATAATGTAAACTGTTCAATTTGATTTTGGGTCAAGCTAAAATGTCAATTTCTCTGAGTAGGAAAAATAAGACAGATAAGGGACATGTGTTTTTAAAGGATTAGTGAAAGAGAGAATACAAGTGGATTTTGAGTTCTTCTCGGCTGTAAAACACCTCCTATTGTTTGAGGAGAAGTGGACTTATGAAGGAGCGGTATGTTTTGTGGAGGAGGGGAAACAATTTTTTGTTGATGTAATAAGTTGAATGTAAATTATTTTTTATTTAATGTATTAATGTATGTTTATTTAAGAAGGACACATTTGTTGTGTAATTTCTGAAAAGGCAGTGTGGCAATATTTGTGTTAATACTATTTGTGTTAAAACTCTCTCTCTCTCTCTACTCTCTCTCTCTCCTCTCGTTCTCCCTCTCTACTCTCTCTCTCTTTTTCAGGTTGTTTTCTGTTATCGGTCATTAAGTGCCAAGTTTCCATGGAAACAGTCAGTTTGAAGGGGGACTGTCTGGCGAGGTGTAAAAGTGGCGCTGTGTTCAATATGGAGATATTATCTCCTCTCAGTGTGAACTTGTCCAGTTTACTGTATCACTCTGCCATCGGCAGGCAAGGGGTGGCTAGAGAACCAGGGGTTGGTGGTGGTAGACATCTCTATTGGAAGGTTATGTGGGTGTCTATAGCTTATCTCTACTTCCCCTTAGACAGGAAAAGGAACGTAGTCTATACACATTCTATAGTAGTACACACATTAGCATGGCGTGTTAAAACTCCTTATCTCCTGTGCCTGGTCTGTGTGGCTGGTCCTGTAATGCCATCACTTTTAAGAGCAGTGACCCTGTTGGCAGGTTACACGGGGAGCCGTCGTGGTGTAATTAGGCCTAGCTCTGTGTGTAATTACTTACTGCTCTCTGTCAGCCCCAGCAGACAGCCACACACGCTGCAGTCTGGAGGAGGGGAAGGGGGCGGAGCCGAGGTACAACCAAGGGCAAGCCTACAGGACATTACACTGTAGTGGTCTCTCCCTCTCTCTCTTCTCTCTCCCTCTCTCTCTCTCTCTCTCTCTCTCTCTCTCTCTCTCTCTTCTCTCTCTCTCTCTCCCTCCTCTCTCTCTCTCTCTGTCTTCTTCTTCTCTTCTCTCCTCTCCCTCTCTCTCTTCTCTCTCTCTCTCTTCTCCTCTCTCCTCTCTCTCTCTCTTCTCTTCTCTCTCTCTCTCTCTCTCCTCTCTCTCTGCTCTCTCTCTCTCTCTCTCTCTCTCTCTACTCTCTCTCTCTCTCTCTCTCTCTCTCTCTTCCCTCCTCGTCTCCTCTTCCTTTCTTTCTTCTCTCTTCTCTCTCCCTCTCTCTCTTCTCTCTCCCTCTCGCTCTTCTCTCTCCCTCTCTCTCTTTTCTCTCCCTCCCCCGATGGGAGGTGAAACGAAGTCCCTGAGTCAGTCAAAATCCCTGTGTCACTTTATGAAAGGCACAGGGGTTAAATGTTCACTCTGGGGTATTTGGAAGTAATCCGCTCTGTGTTAAATTGTCTCAGAAATGTCCCTTCTCTCACCCTCCTTTGTGAACAGTGAGATTTAGGCTGAGTGTGGCAGTGACAGCACAAAATGGCTGCCATAATAACTGTCAATCAGGTGGGTGCCAGGCTTATGATATCAGACCTCCACTGAACAGTGAATGTATTATATGAACAAACCATTTTCTAGTTCTATATTCATGGTCATTACTCATGGACTAAAAGGACACAAATTAAATAGCAATAATTTAACATAATGTGAATGTGTAATATGCTTATGAACGTGTAATATGTGGTTTGAAGTATTTTAGGGCCTGGAGTGTAAGGCTATTATTGTGGTATTGTGAATTCTCCTAACACCACACTATTCCCCCAGCTCAGTTACATAACGTTGTTCTGCTGACCTCCTCTCCCAGTTTTATAATACCACTAGCTATGAAATCCCCGCTCCCCAAAACTCAGCCAATCCATTTTTTTGTTCCATTGTTAACTGCTTACTTTCATCTCATTACTTATCTTGTTTTTCCTGATGTTTTTTTCAGAGGGGAACGTACTATGGAGATTAAGGATTACAGCTACTTTAATTTGCAGTGAGTGCTATATTATAGCAAAACGTTTAAACCTGCTCAGGGGTTTTGGGAATGGAAAGGTTACCAAGACAGACCCAGGATGGGAAGTCAGAGAGGAGAGAGTTCAAACATACTGTTGGAGACCATCCTGCTACTAGGACATACTGACTGTTGGAGACCATCCTGCTACTAGGACARACTGACTGTTGGAGACTATCCTGCTACTAGGACATACTGACTGTTGGAGACCATCCTGCTACTAGGACATACTGACTGTTGGAGACCATCCTGCTACTAGGACATACTGTAACAGCAGAAGGACAGTCATGGGCTGCCTCTCAAACGGCACATTATTCCCATATGGGCTCTGGTCAAAAGTAGTGCACTGTATTGGTAAAAGATGCAGCCATGGTCACTGTGGCCAGATAATGACAGCCTGGTCAGAAACCAGTCAGATGAAAACAGTACATCCAGATAATGACAGCCTGGTCAGAAACCAGTCAGATGAAANGTACATCCAGATAATGACAGCCTGGTCAGAAACCAGTCAGATGAAAACAGTACATCCAGATAATGACAGGCTGGTCAGAAACCAGTCAGATGAAACCAGTACATCCAGATGAGCCAGTCAATTCCGTTAGCGCTGGTGTTAACCCAATTACATTGTCCCAGTTTTACAATGACCTCGTGCAAACACATTGACTGAAGGTGTTAGTAATGTGGCCAATGAAATGGACAGGTGGACTGTAGGTCTGAGAAGCAGGGAGGAGACCAGATGAGATACTGAAGACAGGAGGAGAGTCCAGACAGAGACAGGGTGATAGAGGAAGCGAGCGATGGGACAGAGTGATAGATAGAGGAAGCGAGTGATGAGRGAGGCTCGTTGTGTCGATAGCAGCAGCGTTGAGATGTGAGTGTTCAGTCAGGGTGATGGACAGGTGCCAGCCTTCATCAGTGGTGTGGAAGTGGAGCAGTAATCAGGGAGATGAGCAGGAAGTGGAGGAGACGCCAAACAGAGAGCCCCCCAGGGACATGTCTCCTCCTTAGCAGGGCTAGCCCAGCCCTGACACACACACACACATGCTGATGCATACAGGCACAAACACACACACACACACACACACACACATATACACACACACACACACTAGGGCACTTTACTATGCTGCGGCCACTGTGGTCTAATGTGATAGGATGGAAGATTACATTTGTATGATTGTGTGTTGGATATGGTTTCTGGCTGTCCATTAGCATGACAGTGTATGGGCTGCTGTTCAAATTATATGCTGGGTTGGGAGGGAATAAGCGAGAGAGAAAGATGAAGAGTGGGATGCTGAGAGAGCGGGAGGGAAGAGGGGGATCAAAGAATTATAGAGCATATTCTGTTGCTGTCTATTTGAGAAAATCTACTGGCTGAAAAAAAAACTATTCCGTACCATCAGCAAGTTAATAAAAAGAGTGTCGTTTATCTCTGTCTGAATAACCAATAACCTGAGAAAGGATGGTGAAGAGAGGAGAGGAGGAGACTGCTGCTCCATATTTCTCTCTCTTTCTTTCTTTCTTTCTTTCTTTCTTTCTTTCTTTCTTTCTTTCTTTCTTTCTTTCTTTCTTTCTTTCTTTCTTTCTTTCTTTCTTTCTCGTTCTCTCTCTCTTCTCTCTCTCTCGTTTTCTCTTTCTCGTTCTCTCTCTTTCTCGTTCTCTCTCTCTCGTTCTCTCTCTTTTCTCGCTCTCTCTCTTTCTCGCTCTCTCTCTCTCTCGTTCTTCTCTCTTCTCTCTCTCTCTCTCTCTCTTCGTTCTCTCTCTTTCTCGTTCTCTCTTTCTCGTTTCTCTCTCTCGTTCTCCTCTCTCGTTCTCTCTCTCTCGTTCTCTTCTCTCTCGTTCTCTCTCTCTCGTTCTCTCTCTTCTCGTTCTCTCTCGTTTCTCTCTCTCTCGTTCTTCTCTCTCGTTCGCTCTCTCTCGTTCTCTCTCGTTCTCTCTCTCTCGTTCTCTCTCTCGTTTTCTCTCTCTCTCGTCTCTCTCTCTCGTTCTCTCTCCTCGTTCTCTCTCGTTCTCTCTCTCTCGCGTCTCTCTCTCTCGTTCTCTCTCTCTGTGTCTCTAATATAAG
>NC_036838.1:53729718-53757997 GCF_002910315.2 Salvelinus sp. IW2-2015
CTCTCTCTCTTCTCTCTCTTTTCTCTCTCTCTCTCGTTCTCGTTCTCTCTCTCTTCTCTCTCTCTCCTCTCTTCTTTCTCTCTCTTCTTCTCTCTTTCCTTCTTCCTCTCTCGTTCTCCTCTCTCTCTTTCTCTCTCTCTTTTCTCTCTCTCTCTCTCTTTCTCTTCTTTCTCGTCTCTCTCTGCTTTCTCTCCGTCTTTCTCTCTCTTCTCTCTCTCTCTCTCTTTTCTCTCTCTTCTCTCTCTTTCTCCTCTTTCTCTCTCTTCCTCTTTCGTTCTCTCTTTCTTTCTCTCTCTTCTCTCTCTCTCTTGCTTTCTCTCTCTCTTCCTCTCTCTCTCTCTCTCTCTCTCTCTCTCTCTCTCCGTCTCTCTTCTCTCTCTCTCTCTCTCTCGTTCTCTCTCTCTCTCTCTCTCTCTCTCTCTCTCTCTCTCTTCTCTCTCTCCTCTCTCTGTCCTCGTTCTCTCTCTCTCGCGTTTCTTCCTAATCTATCTCCGTCGCTCTCCTCCCCTTCTCTCTGGCTACTCTTATTCAAATAAGCGTGTTTATCTCTTTTTTCTTTCTGTCTGTCTGGGGTTAGCTAACTGTCCTGGTGCCTGGCTGGCTGTGGGCGCGGAGTATGGTGAGTTGAATACTGTATGTTAATTTCTCTTGATCTTTTGATTTTGCTGAAGGTGATCAATGAATGAAGAGCCATAGAGTAGTTACAGTAAGTGTTTGGCAGGTCCATCTGTCCTGTCTGGCCTCCGTTTGTTCAGTCTGTTGTTTGTGTCTGTTCGTCAGGCAGGGTCTTGTATGTTTTGTTGTGCGTCTTGGTTGTCAGGTGTATTAGGCATCTATTCACACTGGTGAGGAGTTTCATTTGAATCAGGGTTAGACGTGACATTGAATGAAGGTCATAGGCACGGGCCACTTCCCCTATTGAGCTCAGGTTTGCGGTCGGAGTCCGCACCTTTGAGAGGGGGGGGGTGGTACTGCCATGGAATAGCAGTGTGTCTCTACTGATATCTCTATTTTAGTTAGGTCAGGAGTGGTGCATTAAGCGGTGCTGATTGTCTATTTAAAGGCGTGGAAAGGGTTTATGGGTAATCTATCTTGGGCACTCGAGCTGATAAGGTTCAAAAAAGTCAGAAGGGCAGACTGGGGGTCTATTCGTTGTCTCGGTGATTCAGGGAACTCATATAAAATAGGCTAGAACCACTTAATATCGGTTGAAGGTTTGTCCATTGTGGATTTGTAGTTGGGGATCTTGACTAATGCTAATTACAGGTTCTTTCGTTCTGGGCCTGTGTGAGCGACAGTTATATTAGCTTCCACGTTTATCCGTGGGTGTTGTATTTGCAATTTTTATTTGGTCTATTTTGGGTTGGTTAATGAGTTTTTCTCGTCCTTTACGTAAATTTTAGGGCACTGCGTAAAATCATATCCCTCACAAGCTGGTATCTTGGTCAATCAGCAGTTATGAATAACCAACGTGACAGTGATATCTTGTATTTACATCTAATAACAGGTTGAAGTTTGTCTTGAAGGATTGGTTCTTAAAGACACACGACTTTTCACAGATGTAGTTTTGTACACATGTAGTTTTAATAAGGTTGTTCACACGACTTTATCTCTTCGCTACCACATAGATTTATCAGATTACACTCCACTTCATTGTTATTTATTTTTTTATTTAACAGCTTTATTTCTCACGATAGGCATTACTGGTATTTTGTGTATATGTAGTAGGGAAGAGAAAAGGTTAGGGTTGAGTGCAGATTTAAACTGAAAACTCTTGGTTACTCATCACCAATGACTCGGGTTGGAGAGGAGTTAAGCCCCCCCCGTATGAGGAGTTTAAGCCCCCCGTATGCACCAGAGTTTAACCCCCCGTTTATGCAGGACAGATTTATATCCACGGCGTGATGAGGAGTTGATTGGCTTTTCCCCCGGTATGTTAGGAGGGCTTAGGGACGCCTTTGTCCGTTATATCCAAGGAGGAGTTAACCCCCCGTAATGAGGAGTTAACCCACCGTATGAGGAGTTTAACCGCCGGGCCCGTATGAGGAGTAAAATCCCGCCGTATGAGGAAACATTAACCCCCGGATTTAGGAGTTTAAACCCCCCCGTATGAGGAGTCTAACCCCTTTCCGTATGAGGAGTCACTACCCCTCGTATGACGGAGTTAACCCCGGCTGACATATGCAGGAGTTAACCCGCCGTTATGAGGAGTTAACCCCGTATGAGGTTTTAACGCCCGCCAGTATGCAGGAAGTTAACCCCCCCGTATACGGAGTGCAGTCTGGAACCCCTCGTATAGAGGAGTTGAACCCCTTACGTTGTCCGCGCGTATAGGAAGTTAAATTGCCCCTGCGCCTCAATCGAGGAAGTTACCCCCGTAGAGGAGTTAACCCCGGATGAGGAGTTTAATCCGCCCCGTTTTTATGAGACCCGAGTTAAGGCCTCTTTTTATCGTATGCAGGAGTTAACACCCCGTATGAGGAAGTTTAATCCCGCAAGCCGTATTTGCCAGGTGTGTAGACCCTCCGCGTATGAGGTTAAAGCCCCCCGTATGAGGAGTTAACCCGCCCGTATGAGGATTTAAACCCCCCGTATGCGGAGTGGGTATAACGCCCTGGTCGTCAGTGAATGGAGGAAGTTAATTGTCCTTTCCGTTTATGCAGGAGTTAATCCCCGTATGAGGAGTTAACCCCCCGAATGAGGAGTTTAATCCCCCATAGTGAAAGTTAAACCCACTCCGTGTTATCGAAAGCGAGTTATACCCAGGCCGTTAGGTCGTGTTATTGTAAAGGAGTGATAACCCCCGTATGTTGGGTTTGTTAAACTTCGCCCCCCGTAATGTGGAGGCTTAATCCCGCCTATGTGGAGTTAATCCCTCCCCTACACCCGATTAATGGAGGACCCTAGGGATCACCCCCCTTATGAGAGAATAGGGTAATGCAGGTAGGGTTTAAGGGTTGACCGGATGAAGTGAGTATAATCCCCCCCGTATCGAGGAGTTAACTGCCTCGTATGAAGGAGTTAACCCCCGCCGTTATGAGGAGTTATCCCCCCGTCCTGCAAGGAGTTTACACGCCCAGGTGGCGTATCCAGGAGGGTGTAGTTTAACGGTCCTCGCAGGCATAGTGGATGGAGTTGTAAACTTCGCCCCGTTAATCAAGAAGGAGTTAACCCCCGGATTTGAGGAGTTAACCCCCGTCATGAGGAGTCTTATTAAGTTCCGGTTAGTGTTAGTGTTGTTCACTCCCTAACAGTCAGTTAGTGTCTTATGAGCGTTCGTATTCATCGAGTGAGTTTTTACCAGTTATCCGTCAGGGGTCAGTTGTTAGAGGTTGTTTCACTAAACAGTAACAGTCCAGGTAGTGTTAGAGGGTTGTTCCATCCTCAGTCACCAAGTCCAGGTAGTGTTAGAGGTTGTTCCCCTACAGTACCAGTCAGGTAGTGTTAGATGTTGTTGCACTACGGTACCAAGTCAGCGTACTGTTAGAGTCTGACTCAGTACAGGGTAGTGGTTAGGAGTTGTTCACTCAGTACGCAGTCGGTAGTGTTAGAGGTTGTCTCACTACAGTACAGTACCAGGTACGTGTTAGAGGTTGTTCACTACAGTACCAGTCAGGTAGTTGTAGTAGGTGTGTCAACGTACAGTACAGTCAGGTAGTGTTAGAGGTTGTTCAGTCAGTACCAGTCCAGGTAGTGTTAGAGTTGTTCAGTCAAGTACAGTGTAGTGTTAGAGGTTGTTCACTACAGTACCAGTCAGGTAGTGTTAGAGGTTGTTCACTACAGTACCAGTCAGGTAGTGTTAGAGGTTGTCTTCACGTTAACTGTACCAGGAAGTAGTGTAACACCAGTACGGTAGTGTTAGGAGGTTTGTTCACTACAGTACCAGTTCAGGTAGTGTTAGAGGTTGTTTCACCCGGTATACAAGTAGCCAGCAGGTAGTAAAGTAACTGCTATAGAGGTTGTTTCTACAGTACCCAGAGGTGTCGACGTAGTTAGAGGTTGTTCACTACAGTACAGTCGGTTAGTGTTAGAGTGTTGTTTTCCCCCTAACAAGTGTACTATCCAGAGTAGTATTTACAGGCTACGGCGTTGATACGGTTCTGTTCCTACGTAAGGCACACGAATACTCAGGTAGGTAGGTAGTGTTATGAAGGTTGTTCACTAACAGTACCATCACAGGTAGTGTTTTAGCAGGTTGTGTACACTGTATACAGTACATCAAGTAGGTAGTGTTAGAGGTTGTTCACTACAGTACCAGTAGGGTAGCTGTTAGAGTAATGGGTTGATGTCCAGCTTACAGTAACAGGTCAGGTAGTGTTAGAGGTTGTTCACTACAGTACCAGTCAGGTAGTCCGTTAGGAGGTTTGATTCAACTACAGTACCAGTCAGCGTAGTCGGTTAGAGGTTGTTCACTAAGTACAAGTACAGGTTCCATCAGTGTATGGTTAGAGGTTGTTCATACACAGTGTACCAGTGGTAGCTGTTAGATGTGTTGTTCAGTTACATGTACCAGTCAGGTAGTGTAGAGGTTGTTACCGATAACTAGAAGGTTTAAACCAGTCAGGTAGGTTGTTAGAGGTTGTTCACTAACAGTCCGTATGAGGAATTTAACAGGCTAGTGCGCCTTAGAGGTTGTTCACTACAAAGTCAGTCGGGTTGTTGTTAGAAGTTGAGGTATTACATGTGTCGTCCGGTAGCGTTAGGCATTGTTACACAAATACCAGTACATCAGTAGCGGTTAGATGTTGTTCACTACAGGTACCAGTCAGGTAGTTAGTTAGACGCACTGTTGTTCACTACAGTACCAGTCAGGTAGGGTTAGATTGTTGTTCACTACAGTACCAGTCGGTAGTGTTTTAAGAGTTGTTCACTGAAGGATTTAACAGGTAACACAGTCAGGTACGTTAGAGGTTGTTTCACTACAGTCCAGCTACAGGGTAGTGTTAGGAGAGTTTGTTCACTACGTACCAGTCAGGTAGTGTTAGAGGTTTGTTCATACAGTACAGTCAGGTACGTGTTAGAGGTTGTTCATAAGTAACCAGTCAGGTAGTGTTAAGGTTTGTTCACTAAGTACAGTCAGGTAGTGTTGAGGTTTTCCTACAGTACCCAGTCAGGTAGTGTTAGGGTTTGTTCACTACAGTACAAGTCAGGTAGTTAGAGGTTGTTCACAGAGTACCGAGTCGTAGTGTTGAGGTTGTTCACTAACAGTACAGTCAGGTAGTGTTAGGGTTGTTCACTACAGTACCAGTCAGGTAGTGTTTAGAAGTAGTTGTTACACTACAGTATCCAGTCAGTAGTGTTAGAGGTTTGTTCACTACAGTACCGTCAGGTTAGGTGTTAGAGTTGTTCACTACCAGTACAGTCAGGTAGAGGAAGGTTGTCATTACAGTACCGTCAGGTAGTGTTAGAGGTTGTTCAGCTACGTACCAGTCAGGTAGTTAGTGTTGTCATACAGTACCAGTCAGGTAGTGTTGAGGTTGTTCACTACGTACCAGTCAGGTAGTGTTTAGAGGTGTTGTCATTACAGTACCAGTTCAGGTAGTGTTAGAGGTTTGTTCACTACAGTACCAGTCAGGTTAGTGTTAGAGGTTGTTCACTAAGTACCAGTCAGGTAGTGTTAGAGGTTGTTCAGTTACAGTAAAGTCAGGTAGTGTTTTAGAGGTTGTTCACTACAGTACAGTCAGGTAGTGTTAGAGGTTGTTCATACAGTACCAGTCAGGTAGTGTTAGAGTGTTGTTCCCTACAGTACCAGTCAGTAAGTGTTAGAGGTTTTTTTTTACAGTACAGTCAGGTAGTGTGTTAGAGGTTGTTCACTACAGTACCAGTCAGGTAGTGTTAGAGGTTGTTCATACAGTACCAGTCAGGTAGTGTTAGAGGTTGTCACTACAGTCAGTCAGGTGTGTTTAGATGTTGTTCACTACAGTAACAGTAGGTAGTGTTAGAGTTGTTCAGTACAGTACCAGTCAGGTAGTGTTAGATGTTGTTCACGTACAGTACCAGTCAGGTACGTGTTAGAGGTTGTTCACTACAGTACAGTCAGGTAGTGTTAGAGGTTGTTTCACTACAGTACAGTCAGTAGTGTTAGAGGTTGTTCACTACAGTACCAGTCAGGTAGGAAGGTTGTTCAAGTACAGTACCAGTCAGTAGTGTTAAGGTCTGTTTCACTCAGTACTCAGCTCAGAGTATTTAGAGGGTTAGTTGCACTACAGTACCAGTCAGTGTCGTTAAGAGTTGTTTCACTACAGTACACGTCATGGTACGTGTTAGAGGTTGTTTCACTACATACCAGTCAGGTAGTGTTAGATGTTGTTCACTTACAGTACCAGTCAGGTGTGTTAGAGGTTGTTCACTACAGTACAGTCAGGTACGTTAGAGGTTGTTTCAGTACAATACCAGTCAGGTAGCGTGGTGGTTGTAACGTAGTATAGTGTTGAGGTTGCAACTACATACAGTAAGTAACGTTGTCAGTACAGTCGTAGGTAGTTAGAGGTTGTTCACACAAGTACCAGTCAGGTAGTGCTTAGAGGTTGGTTCCATTACAAACCAGTCAGGTCAGTGTTAGAGGTTTTTCACTAGAGTACCAGTTCAGTAGTGTTAGAGGTTGTTCACCTACGTACCGAGCTCAGGTAGTGTAAGCCTCTCCCTCAGGGCTAGTGTGTGTAAATATTTAGCTTTTGTTTCCTGTGATGCATCATGCTCAGGCTGTTTGACTCAGTGAACCAGTAGCTTTGCAGTTGATCACTCTGGCTTGGATCACTGTTGAGTTAGACTCCACTTTATTGGCGGAGTGGCTAGGCCTACAGTATTTATATGTAATATATATATTTTTATTTATTATGTTTTTTTGTGATGTTTTCTCTGTGCACTTACATACTTGTAAGGTTTTTTGTGACAGTGTCCCCTCTAACTCAACATCAAAGCAGAACACTCTGAATGACACATTAGGGCCAGCCACCGTAACAGTCAACTCTCCTGTTCTGTCTCAGTAAAATCCTCTGGAGGGTCGTGCCTCCAGTGCCAGCCATCCCTGACTGTTCTGTCTTCTCAGTCTTACTGAACTCTGACGGTCGGTCTTGGCGGTCCTGGTTTGTTGTGTCTTATCAAGCTCCTCTGGGGGGCTGCTGTGCCGTGCCGTGTCGTGCCGTTATTTCTCCCTGCCTCTGTTCTCCCTTATTGAACTGTTCCCGGGGCCTGTGGATGCTGGCTCGGTCTGCTCGGCAGAGCCCTCTAATATTTCTTAATGATGTGGCATCTGTCTCCGTCACCCTCAGCCGGCACCAGCCTGATGCCTCCTATTGTGGCTGACTTCACAGAGCAATAAGCAGTCCTGTCTCTTAGACACAGACGTAGGGACAATAACACCAGCCTGCCAGGCTGCTGTCAGAGCAAACAGCAGAAAGGCCCCAACAAACAATGCTCTTTTTCAACAAAGCGGGAGTCAAACATAATTTTCCTTTTTATTTATTTATTATAGTTTTTCTCTTTGGAGTTATTTAGACTGTGTTGATGGCAGAATAATTTGAGGGTTTCTGAGATAGCGAACATAGAGGTGTTTGAAATGATTTTGCAGCTTTGACAACTCTTTTTTAGGAAGGGGGAGTAGAGTCACAGAGGGGAAGAGATGGTGAGTTGTGATTGGACAAGCAGAGAACGGTGGCTCTCTGATTGGATAAAGATGGAGCAGAGAGAGTCCTGTTTTAACAGAGATTCTCTGGAGTGTCACCACACCCTACTCTCCATCTGCGTGTTTACACTCACACACTCTGAGCACACAGCAACCGGTTACACTCACACACTCTGAGCACACAGCAACCGGTTACACCCACACACTCTGAGCTTGGCTCACAGCAACCGGTTACACTCACACACTCTGAGCACACAGCAACCGGTTACACTCACACACTCTGAGCTTGGCTCACAGCAACCGGTTACACTCACACACTCTTCGAGCTTTGGCTCACAGCAACCGGTTAACACTCACACACTCTGAGCACACAGCAACCGGACACTCACACACTCTGAGCACACAGCAACCGGTTACACTCCAACACTCTGAGCACACAGCAACCGGTTACACTCACACACTCTGAGCTTGGCTCACAGCAACCGGTTACACTCACACACTCTGAGCACAGGCAGCAACCGGTTACCACTCACACCATTCTGGCACAACAGAACCGGTTACACTCACACACTTGAGCACACAGCAACCGGTTACACTCACACACTCTGAGCTTGGCACACAGCAACCGTTACACTCACTTCACACTCTGAGCTTGGCCAGCAACGGTTACACTCACACACTCTGAGCCTCACAGCAAACGGTTACATCACACACTCTGAGTTGGCTCAAGCAACCGGTTACACTCAACACTCTGAGCTTGGCTCAACAGCAACCGGTTTACACTCACACACTCTGAGCACACAGCAACGGTTACACTCAACCACTCTGAGCTTGGCACACAGCAACCGGTTACACTCACACACTCTGAGCTTGGCACACGCAACGGTTACACTCACCTCTGAGCACACAGCAACCGGTTACACTCACACACTCTGAGCACACAGCAACCGGTTACACTCACACACTCTGAGCTTGGCTCACAGCAACCGGTTCCACTCACACACTCTGAGCTTGGCTCACAGCAACGGTTAAACTCACACACTCTGAGCTTGGCTCACAGCAACCGGTTACACTCACACACTCTGAGCTTGGCTCACGCGCAACCGGTTACACTCACACACTCTGAGCACACAGCAACCGGTTACACTCACACACTCTGAGCACACAGCAACCGGTTACACTCACACACTCTGGCATTCAGCACCGGTTACCTCACACACTCTGAGCTTGGCTCACAGCAACCGGTTACACTCACACACTCTGAGCACCACAGCAACCGGTTACACTCACCACTCTGAGCACACAGCAACGGTTACACTCACACACTCTGAGCACACAGCAACCGGTTACACTCACAACACTCTGAGCTTGGCACACAGCAACCGGTTACACTCACACACTCTGAGCTTGGCACACAGCAACCGGTTACACTCACACACTCTGAGCTTGGCTACACAGCAACCGGTTACACTCACACACTATGGCTTGGCTCACAGCACCGGTTAACACTCACAACTCTGAGCACACAGCAACCGGTTACACTCACACACTCTGAGCTTGGCACACAGCAACCGGTTACACTCACACACTCTGAGCTTGGCACACAGCAACCGGTTACACTCACACACTCTGAGCACCAGCAACCGGTTACACTCACACACTCTGAGTGACACAGCAACCGGTTACACTCACACATCTGAGCTTGGCTCACAGCAACCGGTTACCTCTCACTGAGCTTGGCTCACAGCAACGGTACTCTCACCTACACTCTGAGCTTGGCTCACAGCAACCGGTTACACTCACACACTCTGAGCTTGGCTCACAGCAACCGGTTATCATAGCTAATCATCCGTGTGTGAGTGCACCACACATGTGTGTGTCACTCTCATGACTGCCAGGGTGAGCATATTGGCTTGGATTGGCATGCCAACTCTTTCAGATCCTGTGCTAGTGTTGCGACCAACCGGCTCCATTGGCCCTATCCACACTGCAAATCCACCACATCTGCCAGTTTCCTCCTCTGCTGTGTTAATTACAGTCATATCCAGGAAACTGTCCGTGCATCATAGACATGACTCAGTCACATCACTGATAGTCATGTCTTTTTACTGTGAAGTCAGTCCAAATCACACATTTCATTATTTGAGCTTCTAACACTGCTATGACATACATACAATATGCCCCCCTCCAACACTTCCAATTTCAACTGTATGCAATTTTCCCTTTCTGAATAGATCCACAAATATTTCACAAGTGATGACAAGGGTTGGATTTGAATGTAACGAATGTGGCTGAGAGCATGTCAGTATGACTTTATAAGAAAACTGCACACAGTACTGTATGCAAATATCTAGCTAAGAAAATTCATAGACAATTGAGTATGTTTAATTTAGCATTTTTTTCGTGGTACCAAGTGTTTCCCTTTTCCAAACATATTGCTTTCCAAATACTGTATGATCCACCAACCTCCACTTACGTGTGACTGGATGCCTGGTAGAGGGCTCTAGCCGTCGTCAGACTGGTTGTGTGGTTCTTCTAGAATCTTCTAGTAGTGCACTACATTGGGAATCGGATGCCATTTGAGCTTCAGCCAAGGATTTCTCATTAGCGAGTGTTCCCCATAGAGATACAGTACCTGGATCCCCCCTCTCTCCATGGTGCTAGCATCTGGCAGAGCTGCGAGCACAGTACACTGCGATCCCACTGTTTTTGTCTGTGTTGGGCTGTTATTGAGTTGCAGGAGGAGTACACTACAAGCACTCAACAGACAGGTTTGTGCTCATAGATCCAGATAGAGATATAGTAGTCTAGTGAGGCTTTAGACATGGTACAAAATGCCCAGTGTGTATGTGACTGTCCAGAAGAAGGTGCTAGCTGCAGTCTAGTAGATATAATGAATGTACAGTATATCTCATAAAAAGAGGAGAATAAAGTGAGAAATCTCGAAGGCTACTGATGCAGGTCTACCTTCATCTGTCTATTTTGTTTAAAGTGCATTTGGAAAGTATTCAGAGCCCTTGACTTTTTCCACATTTTGTTACGTTACAGCCTTATTCTAAAATGCATGAATGTTTTTTTCTCCTCATCAATCTACACAAAATACCCCATAATGACAAAGGAAAAACAGGTTTTTAGAAATGTTAGCAAATGTATTAAAAATAAAAACTGAAATATCACATTTACATAAGTATTCAGCGGCAGGGACTAGAGAATGAATATTGATTTAAAAACAAATTTGACGTGGTTTTTAAATCAACTTGGGAAAATGCATCACTTTAAAAGAGTCAGGGTTTGTAGTGTTTCAATGGAGCAGAGAAAACTTCCCTTTTCATGGGTTAATAAGATGATGTGTTAATGACTTCTTCCACCTTGAGAAATGCCCTCCTCTCAAATGGCGTTTGTGTGTGTGTGTGTGTGTGTGTGTGGGGGGGGTGTGGGTGTGGGTGCATGTGTGGGTGCGTGCGTGCGTGAGTGCGTGCGCGTTCACTGATTATTGGTCTGTGTGTGTGTCAGTGCATTGGTGAGTTACGCAGTGCAGGCTAATGATTTCTCCTGGGTGGGTAATGAAGTACGGAATGAAGGAAACAGGAAAATTGGGGAATAGAAACACCTGTCTGATTTAAAACTACAGCAATTCACATACAGGAGTCATAAAGGAGAGAACCTCTGTTTCCATATATACAGCAGTATGTCCTTATCTTCTGCTTCCATACACTACAGCAGTATGTCCTTATCTTCTGTTCATACACTACAGCAGTAGTGTCCATATCTCTGCTTCCATACACTTACAGCAGTATGTCCATATCTTCTGCTTCATACACCTAAGCAGTATGCCAGATATTCTGCTCATAACCTACAGCAGTATGTCCTTATCTTCTGCTTCATACACCTACAGCAGTATGTCCTTATCTTCTGCTTCCATCCACTACAGCAGTATGTCCATATCTTCTGCTTCCATACACCTACAGCAAGTATGTCCATATCTTCTGCTTCCATACACCTACAGCAGTATGTCCTTATCTTCTGCTTCCATACACCTACAGCAGTATGTCCATATCTTCTCCTTCCATACACCTACAGCAGTATGTCCTTATCTTCTGCTTCCATACACCTAAGCAGTATGTCCATATCTTCTGCTTCCATACACCTACAGCAGTATGTCCTTATTTCTGCTTCCATACACCTACAGCAGTATGTCCTTATTTTCTGCTTCCATACACCTACAGCAGTTGTCCATTATTCTGCTTCCATACACCTACAGCAGTATGTCTTATCTTCTGCTTCATACACCTACAGCGTATGTCTCAGATCTTCTGCTTCATAACACCTACAGCAGTATGTCCTTACTTCCTGCTTCCATATACACTACAGCAGTATGTCCATATCTTCTGCTTCCATACTAGCATATGTCCATCTGCTTCATACATAAGCAGTATGTCCATATCTTTTGCTTCCATACCTCTACAGAGTATGTCCATATCTTCTGCTTCCATACACCTACAGCAGTATGTCCATATATTCTGCTTCATACACCTACAGCAGTATGTCCATATCTTGTCTTCCATACACCTACAGCAGTATGTCCATATCTTCTGCTTCCATACACTTACAGCAGTATGTCCTTATCTCCTGCTTCCATACACCTACAGCGGTATGTCCATATATTCTGCTTCCATACACACTACAGCAGTATGCCCTTATATTCTGCTTCCATAACCTACAGCAGTATGTCATATTTCCTGCTTTTTCCAATACCACCTACGCATATGTCCTTATCTTCTGCTTCCATACACCTAAAGCAGTATGTCCAGATCTTCTGCTTCCATACACTTACAGCAGTATGTCCTTATCTTCTGCTTCCATAACACTACGCAGTATGTCCATATTTCTGCTTCCATACTAACAGCAGTATGCCTTTTTCTTCTGCTTCCATACACCTACAGCAGTATGTCCAGATATTCTGCTTCCATACACCTACAGCAGTATGTCTTATTTCTGCTTCCATACACCTACAGCAGTATGTCCAGATCTTCTGCTTCCATACACCTACAGCAGTATGTCCATATCTTCTGCTTCATACATACAGCAGTATGTCCATGATCTTCTGCTTCCATACACCTACAGAGTATGTCCATATCTTCTGCTTCCATACACTACAGCATATGTCCATATTTCTGCTTCCATACACTTACAGCAGTATGTCCTTATCTTCTGCTTCCATACACCTACAGCAGTATGTCCATATTTCTGCTTCCATACACCTACAGAGTATGCCTTATCTTCTGCTTCCATACACCTACAGCAGTATGTCCAGATATTCTGCTTCCATACCTACAGCAGTATGTCCTTATCTTCTGCTTCCATACACCTACAGCAGTATGTCCAGATCTTCTGCTTCCATACACCTACAGCAGTATGTCCATATCTTCTGCTTCCATACACCTACAGCAGTATGTCCATATCTTCTGCTTCCATCCACTACAGCAGTATGTCCATATTTCTGCTTCCATACACTACAGCAGTATGTCCTATCTTCTGCTTCCATACACTTACAGCAGTATGTCCATTATACTTATGCTTCATATCCTACAGGGCAGTAATGTTTATAACTCCACTGGGAAAAAGATCTTCTCACCTCCTGACTTTCTGGTTAAATAAAGGTGAAATAAAAACTCTTCTTGACCATTTAGCCAGACACAACAAGACAATATAGGCCAGGAGTGGGCAACTGGTGGCCCGCAGGCCTGGCCTCCCTTTTGTCGGCCCGTGGATCCATTCGAAGTCTGTTCGTGGATCAGCAGTCATTCAATTAGCCCATGTCTGCCAATCATTTTTGGGGTTGGTAAGTTAGTCTCGCGGCCGGCTATCTAAACTCAAATATCATATTAAAAACTGAAAACATTTATCTCCACCCTATGGTAAAATGTGTAGAATTGCAGGAGATGAAAAAGAAATAAAAAGTCTCTACGCTATCAATCTTTTGCTCGCAAAGCGGCGGGGCCCCCTAACAAAATGTAGCTTACGGCCCCAAAAAGGCTAGGGCCAGCTCTGACTGCATGTGTGGGTATGGATGTGGGTACGCAGACCCGCGAGCCACAGTGGCCCCTCATGATGAGTTCAGATTTTACTGGCTGCCTCTCMGCACACCTACCTTTTAGCCTGACAGTGATGGATCATGGGTGATGGAGGCTGACATTTTCCTCTTCTAATCGCTGCACACAAAACACGTAAATCTCAGCATATAAATAGCTCCTATTAATGATAGATATTTATAAACTGTGGGGTTCGAAACCCTGAGTGCTGATTGGCTGACAGCCGTGGTATATCAGACCGTATACCACGGGTATTTTTACTGCTCTAATTACGTTGGTAACCAGTTTATAATAGCAATAAGGCACCTCGGGGGTTTGTGGCATTGCATTGCGTCGTGCCTAAGAAAAGCCCTTAGCTGTGGTATACTGGCCATATACCACACCTCCTCGGGCCTTATTGCTTGAATATTACCCCTCCACACTTTTTCAGGAAGTACAAGAGGAAGTAAATCAGATTTCTGTGGTTGTATTTCACTTTTATTAATGCACCAATCAAGAGAGAGTATGTAAATGTATCAATCAGTAAAGCACATTCCCACACATTGCTTTCTCCTTATTACACATAGCTTACTCTGTCCCAATGTACGTAGTCTAATCACATCAACTGTACATGATAAAAGGCTTGTGAAATAGTCCTACAACTCTTAAAAAATTGCGCTATCTAGAACCTAAAAGGGTTATTCGGCTGTCCCCATAGGAGAACCCTTTGAAGAACCTTTTTTGGTTCCATGTAGAACCCTTTCCACGGAGGTTTCTACATGGAATCCAAACGGGTTCTAAATAGGACCAAAAAGGGTTCTACCTAGAATAAAAAAAAGGGGTATCCTATAGGGACAGCTGAATGATCCTTTTAGAACCCGTTTTTCTAAGAGTGTACTACAAGCCCACTAAGCCATAGTGAGGGTGGTTTTGCAGTGTGAATGTGTGCCGTATTGCACCACAGTGTAGTGTCTTATATGGCAGTCAGGATCCGTTTTAAACCCAAGGGACGTGGCCTGCTGTGGACCACAGAGCCTGTCTGCCTGTCAGAGCTCAGACTCAGAACCACTGCTGAGGACTACGGAGTCAGGTGAAACAGAGGATACTGGGAGAGTCCATTTCTCTGGCTCACAGCCTCTCTGTGTGGACAAACATCTGTCATGATTCTGGCTTCTGGTTGGCTGTCTCCGCCCCTGTTCTCGTTTCTGGTCACGCGCTTCTGTCTTTGTCTCTCCCTATTACGTTCATCTTCACTTTTCACTAAGGGATCTTGGACATTTAGCTTGTGTGTGCATTTAGTGGCTGGCTTGGTATTACCCCACAGACCTCGGCTGGTTAGGGCTCACTGTCAATACAGGACAGCTCTGCCATATTAGCTACATGAAATGACCTGCTAAGTGTGTGTGTGCTATGTTGACCCACATCATAAACTGATAGACATTTTGAACTGACCTTTGACTCCTGTGTTCTCTCTGTAGATTTACAATGAGAAGAAGAGTCAGTTTGACATCAAGAGGAACAATCCCAAGGACCTGGTGGAGAGGGTGGCACGAGACATCGCCAAGCTGCTCACTAGCAAGAGGAGAGCCCTGGAGGTAAGCGGATGCTACTGCACCTGTTAGAGAGTTGATGTTTCCAGAGGAGTAAAGAGTTATTTCCATATAGGAACATGCTGGAGGGGTTAGTTTCATATCTTCTTAAAGGGTTGCAATCAATCAAATGTATTTATAAAGCCCTTTTTACATTAGCAGAAAACCCCAAACAGCTAGCAATGCAGAAGCACAGTGGCTAGGAAAAACTCCCTAGAATACAAGGGGGATACCTAGTCAATTGTACAACTGAATGCATCCAACTGAAATGTGTCTTCTGCATTTAACCCAACCCCTCTGAATCAGAGAAGTACAGGGGGCTGCCTTAATGACATCCACGGCACCCGGGGGTTAACTGACTTGTTCAGGGGCAGAACGACAGATTTTTCCTTGTCAGCTCAGGGATTCGATCCAGCAACCTTTCGGTTACTGGCCCGTCGCTCTAACCACTAGGCTACCTGCCGCCGTGGTTAGATAAAGGCAGGAATCTAAGAAGAAACCTAGAGGGGTACCAGGTTGGTTCTGAGGGGTGGCCAGTCCTCTTCTGGCTGTGCCGGGTGGAGATAAAAAGAGTACATGGCCATTAAGGCCAGATTGTTCTTCAAGATGTTCAAACGTTCATAGATGACCAGCAGGGTCAAATAATAATCAGTGGTTGTAGAGGGTGCAACAGGTCAGTACCTCAGGAGTAAATGTCAGTTGGCTCTTCATAGCCGAGCATTCAGAGGTCGAGGCAGCAGGTGCGGTAGAGAGAGGGAGGGTCAAAAACAGCAGGTCCGGGACAAGGTAGCACATCCGGTGAACAG
The DNA here is from genome assembly GCF_002910315.2 of Salvelinus sp. IW2-2015. Classification (NCBI taxonomy): domain Eukaryota; kingdom Metazoa; phylum Chordata; class Actinopteri; order Salmoniformes; family Salmonidae; genus Salvelinus; species Salvelinus sp. IW2-2015. The sequence goes on from NC_036838.1 coordinate 53,745,809, forward strand.
GTCAGGGTTCCCTAGCCGCAGGCAGAACAGTTGAAAATGGAGCAGCAGCACGAACATGTGGACTGGGGACAGCCAGGAGTCATCAGGCCAGGTAGTCCTGAGGCATGATCCTAGGGCTCAGGTCCTCCGGGAGGAGAGAGAGAATTAGAGGGAGCATACTTAAATTCACATATGACACCAGATAAGATAGGAGAATTACACCAGATATGACAGACTGACCCTAGCCCCCCGGCACATCGACTATTGCAGCATAGATACTGGAGACTGAGACAGGGGTGGGTCGGAGGACACTGTCGCCCCATCCGACGATACCTCCGGACAGGGCCAACCAGGCAGGATATAACACCACCCACTTTGCCAAAGCACAGCCCCCACACCACTAGAGGGATATAAACCAACTTACTACCCTGAGACAAGGCTGAGTATAGCCCACGAAGATCTCCTCCACCACACGAGCCCGAGGGAGCGCAAAACCGGACAGGAAGATCACGTCTGTGACTCAACCCACTCAAGTGACGCACCCCTCCTAGGGACGACATAGAAGAGCACTAGTAAGCCAGTGACTCAGCCCCCGTAATAGGGTCAGAGGCAGAGAATCCCAGTAGAGAGAGGGGAGCCGGCCAGGCATAGACAGCAAGGGTGGTTCGTCGCTCCAGTGCCTTGCCGTTCACCTTCGCACCCCTGAGCCATACTACACTCAATCATAGGACCTACTGAAGAGATTAATCTTCAGTAATGACTTAAACCTCTTAAGGATCCGCCCCTTTTTTACATTTTTGCCTAAAATCATATACCCAAATCTATCTGCCTGTAACTCAGGCCCTGAAGCAAGGATATGCATATTCTTGGTACCATTTGAAAGGAAACACATTGTGGTTGGTGGAAATGTGAAAGGAATGTAGGAGAATATAACACAATAGGTCTGGTAAAAGATAATACAAAGAAAAAAAGAACGTTATTTTGTATTTTTTTTGTACCATTATCTTTGAAATACAAGAGAAAGGCCATAATGTATTATTCCAGCCCAGCTGCAATTTAGATTTTGGCCACTAGATGGCAGCAGTGTATGTGCAAAGTTTTAGACTGATCCATTGAACCATTGTATTTCTGTTCAACATTTTGTATCAAGACTGCCCAAATGTGCCTAATTTGTTTATTAATAACTTTTCATGTTCAAAACTGTCCACTCTCCTCAAACAATAGCATGGTGTTATTTCACTGTAATAGGTACTGTAAATCGGACAGTGCAGTTCGATTAACAAGAATTTAAGCTTTCTGCCAATATCAGACATGTCTTATGTCCTGGGAAATGTTCTTGTTACTTACAACCTCATGCTAATCGCATTAACCTACGTTAGCTCAACCGACCCGTTTCAAGTTTCAACAGGAAACCAGTGCAGGGAAGCTAGCACTGATCAAATTTTGGGGTTGTAGTCAAGATTTTAGCAGCCGTATTTAGCACTAACTGAAGTTTATTTAGTTCCTTATCCGGGTAGCCGGAAGGGAACGGAATGTCCTTGAAGATAGCTATACTATTCTAGTGACTGAAAGGAAGTTCTGCAGAGGAGGGGAGTATTTTAGAGGTAACRGTCCAGGGGAGACAATTATTTGCATCATGATGTTCAGACAGGCAATCTGACTGGTTGCATTATGTTCAGACAGGCCCTCTGATTAATTGCAGTTTGTTTCTTCACTGATGGCATCGAGTTTCCTCCCCCCCAAGAGAGAAAATATTCAAAATCAGTTCGGGATATTTCAAAAAGCCGATCATAATATTAAGGCGCATGATAGAGTCACCGTTTGAACTAATCCCGAAAAATGTGATTTATAAAAAACATAATGTTGATGGGCCTTCTACTTTGGATAACAGAGCAGTTAATACGTTCATAAGGTTGGATAACAAAGCAGTTAATACGTTTATAAGGTTGGATAACAAAGCGTATTACGTTTAAGGGGATAAACAGAGCATAATACGTTATAAGGTTGGATAACCAGAGCAGTTAATACGTTCATAAGGTTGATAACAAACAGTTATATATCACGTTTATAAGGTTGGATAACAGAGCAGTTAATACGTTTATAAGGTTGGATAACAAAGCAGAGTAATACGTTCAAATAAGGTGGATTAACAAAGCAGTTAATACGTTTATTAAGGTTGGATAACAGAGCAGTTATACGTTTATAAGGTTGGATACAAAGCAGTTAATACGTTCATAAGGTGGATAACAAAGCAGTTAATACGTTTATAAAGGGTTTTTTGGGATGATTGTTGTTTCTGTATTTTGAATTCGAAAAGCAAAACCTATAGTTAATATTATTTAGGTTGGATAAAAAGCAGTATAATATGTTTAATATACGGTTGGATAAACAAAGCAGTTAATACATTAATTATGGGTTGTGTAACGATTAACAGAGCAGTTGTAAATAACGTTATACATTTTTAAGAGTTCGGTTATAACTAAGTAAATAGCAGTTATATACTTTAAGTTCGTTACGTGGATAACAAAGCAGTTAATACGTTCATAAGGTTGGGGGTATACAGAGCCGTTAATACGTTTTAAGTGTTGATAACAGAGACAGTTAATACGTTCATAAGGTTGGATAACAAAGCAGTAATCGATTGTATAAGGTTGGATAACAGAGCAGTTAATACGTTTAAAGGTTGGATAACAAAGCAGTTAATACGTTCATAAGGTTGGATAACAAAGCAGTTAATACGTTATAAGGTTGGATAACAGAGCAGTTAATACGTTATAAGGTTGGATAACAAAGCAGTTAATACGTTCATAAGGTTGGATAACAAAGCAGTTAATACGTTTATAAGGTTGGATAAACAAAGCAGTTAATACGTTTCATAAGGTTGGATAACAAAGCAGTTAATACGTTTATAAGTTGGATAACAAAGCAGTTAATACATTATTAGGTTGGATAACAAAGCAGTTAATACATTTATTAAGTTGGATAACAAAGCAGTTAATACATTTTTTTAGGTTGGATAACAAAGCAGTTAATACGTTTATAAGGTTGGATAACAAAGCAGTTAACCTCTCTAGGGTACGTGGGACGCGTAGCGTCCCACCTCTTCAACAGCCAGTGAAACTGCAGGGCGCCAAATTCAAACAACAGAAATCCCATAATTAAAATTAGTTAATACGCAGTTAATACGTTATAAGGTTGGATAACAGAAGCAGTTAATATGTTTATAAGGTTGGATAACAAAGCAGTTAATACGTTTATAAGGTTGGATAAACAAGCAGTAAAATACATTTATTAGGTTGGATAACAAAGCAGTTAATACATTTATACGTTTGGATAACAAAGCAGTTAATACGTTTACTAGGTTGGATAACAAAGCAGTTAATACGTTTATTAGGTTGGATAACAAAGCAGTTAATACGTTTATTAGGTTGGATAACAAAGCAGTTAATATGTTTGTTTTGCTCAAATCAGCTGTGCATTCATATCCACACGATACTGTGAAAGCATAATTTTACCCAACCATATCTACATTTGATAATCATAGTTTATATTCATTTAAAGTATAGCTAAGTTGGTTTCTTTTTTTATAATGTCGCAGGCGAATGTCCTCTGAATCAATTTAGTTGGCATCATATTCATAATTTCATGAAATGTGCGTGCTGCATATTAAAACACTGAGGGTAAACACATAGTGAGGAGATGCACCCATAGAGGAGACCTAAAGCCTACAGGCAGAGTGGAAGCACTGAGCCATACTGCTCTGAGGGGGGATAACAGACAGAGAGAGAGAGGAAGAGAGGGGGAGGGAGCTGTACTCCTCTCTCCTTCCCTCTGTGCTGCCTCTCAAAAGGGCCCTCAAGGCATAAGTGCTGCTGTTTTCACCAGTCAAGTCCCTTGAAGGAACATTTGAGGGTATCTTTTAACAGCACAGGGTCTCACATGAGAAGGCACAGTAACCCTGAGCAGTGCACCACAGCCTCTTCAAGGGACAGGCATGGCTAATTCTGTGGCACGGACCCTTAAAGTGAGAGGTATCACGATGTGCCCTGTGGTCGTGCCGTGTGTGGGAATGAAATTGCACTGCTACTGACCCTCCGTTGCCTGTTTTGGCAGGGGTGCCCTGTGAGCTCAGTGTAGTGCAGTGCCCACGCCTCTCCCCTCCCCATGCCTGTGTGCCCATCGTGCCCATCCTCCTGCTGGCCTAACCTCCCGGACCACACTGTCACCTCACATCCTGTCTCCACTGTTCACTCAGGAGGGAGGAGAGGAAACGAGGTGAAAAAAGAGAACTGATGGAATGAGAATGGCCCCTGAGGCACGGGAAAAACCAGGGAAATTATGTTCAGAAATTCATAGATTTAAAAATGAGCAATGAGAGAGAGATGGTTGGAATTGAGAGAGAGAGAGAGAGAGAGAGAGAGAGAGAGAGAGAGAGAGAGAGAGAGAGAGAGAGAGAGAGAGAGGAGAGAGGAGGAGAGAGAGAGAGAGAGAGAGAGAGAGAGGCGAGAGAGAGAGATTGGTTGGGAGAGACGAGAGAGAGAGAGAGAGAGAGAGATGGTTGGAGAGACAGAGAGAGAGAGAGTGAGAGAGAGATGGTTGGAGAGACAGAGAGAGAGAGAGAGAGATTACTCTGGAATACGCTAAAGGAGAGAACAGAGGATGGGGATTGTCACGGAGTCATTTTGTGGTAATTTAAGAGTAAGAGGTTCATAAAACGACATAAAACAGTTCATTTGTTTCATTTCGCCACATTATAAATTCTCACACTAAACAGAGAATTCATGACAGCTGAATCAATTCAACTCCACTAGGTATTCATACTGTAGACAGTGGGAATGGAACCAGACTCCTTATGCAGAGTGGAGATAAGGATGTCTCAAACTCATATCCAGGTTGGTTGTGTTGATGTTGCTTTTTATACCAGCCAATTTCTACTTCCTCCTTAATGGTTATTTACTCCCATGCATTCTGAAAGATTGAAAGCAGCACAGTAATCAGAATGGGAGCGACAAATAGCTGGAAATGTGAGTTGTGTAAATGCAAACCATTAAGTCCTTTCCTTGGATGGGCATACGTTAATATAAACTGTGTGGTTCGAGTCCTGAATGCTGATTGGCTGACAGCGTTGCGTCGTGCCTAAGAACAGCCCTAGCCGTTGTACATTGGCCATATACCACACCCCCTTGTGCCTTATTGCTTAAGTAGACTGTGGGGGGAGTATGTTTATATCTGCTGATGAACAAATGCAAAGCGACTCTAAATGCTTAGTTCCAACTGCTGGAAATGGAAACCACCTCATAACACTCCAGGCTCTCTCATATACAGTCATGTGAAATTGTATCCCGTCTAGGTAATGCCTCGACCCACTTGGCACAGACTTCAATTCAACGCCTTTTCCATGTTGGTTCAACGTAATTTCATTGAAATGATGTGGAAACAATGTTGATTCGACCAGTGTGTGCCCAGAAGGGAAGCTTTGAAACAACTGTATTGCATGCTGTTGTCATTGTAGCATGGAGACAACATCCATCCAGCCGTCTCCTGGCTTCCCTTTCCTTCTCACCCTCAGCGGAAATCAGTGACGTTGTCCAAAGTAAGATGTTGAGCTGTGAAGTCAAGAAACATGATGCATCACTATTCAGTGGTTAGCAATGAGTTTTAACCAGCAGGGGCCAGCAGTTTCAGGAACTCCTCCAGAATGATGATACAGTACAGTAAACTCTGGATGTATTATTCTGTTACATGACAGGGGCCCTCCATAACTAATATCCTGTGGAATAGAGGAAGAGAAAATAGAGTGTTGCAGACTCAGAAATGTGTGTGTGTGCCTTCGTCTATGTGTGCCTGTGTGTTTCACAAGTGTGTGTGTGTCTGTAACAAGTGTGTGTGTGTCTGCGACAAGTGTGTGTGTGTGTGTGTGTGTGTATTATCTGAGCATCAAGTCACACACCTGTACACCTAGCTTTATGAGAGGTGGTTGTTTGACAGCCTTTTAACCGAGAGCATGATATAGAACAGAGCCCTCCATGTAACCCGTCAAGTGTATAAAACACCAGGCAGAAGTGATTCCTGTTGAAGTGATCTGGGCCTGCATCTCTCTTCCCGGGTTCTTTTGACTCCGTCTCCTCTCCCTCCGCTCTGTGTTTCAGCGGCAGCTGGAGGTTCAGTTGGGCCGCTGTGTCCCTGCGAACCAGGCCCACACTCGTATAAACAAAGGTGCTATCTAGAACCTTAAAGGGTTCTTTGTCTGTACCCATAGGAGAACCCTTTGAAGAACCTGTTTTGGTTGTATGTAGAACCTTTTTTGGTTCCAGGTAAAACCCTTTTCGGTTCCATGTAGAACCCTTTCTACAGAGGGTTCTACATGGAACCCAAAAGGGTTCCACCTGGAACCAAAAAGGGTTCTACATGCAACCAAAAAAAGGTTATCCTATTGGGACAGCCAAATAACTATTTTGGAACCCTTTTTTCTAAGAGTGTAGTGAAATCTATGAACCAGGTCTGCATGTCTGTTGGAGGCTGTGAACCAGGCCTGCTGGCGGCTGTGAACCAGGCCTGCTGGCGGCTGTGAACCAGGCCTGCTGGCGGCTGTGAACCAGGCCTGCTGGAGGCTGTGAACCAGGCCTGCTGGCGGCACCGACCCCCACCATAACCACCACCAACCACCACTACTACGACCACCACTACGACCACCACCACGACCACCACCACCACCACCACCATACCTACGACCACCACCACAACCACCAACCACCACCACTACTATGACCACCACCACAACCACCACCACCACTTACTATGACCACCACCACAACCACCACCACACCACCACCACCACACTACGACCACCACCACAACCACCACCAGCCACCACCACCACCACCACCACTACTACGACCACCACCACCACCACCACAACCCTACCACCACCACCTTACTACGACCCCCACCACAACCACCACCACCACCACTACTACGACCCCCACCCACGACGACCCACCACCACCACTTACTACGACACCACCACCACACCACCACCACTACTACGACCACCACCACACACCACTACCACCACCCACCACTAACGGGACCACCACCACGACCAACCACCACCACTTACTACACCACCACCACCACCACCACAACCACCACCACCACCACTACTACGGACCACCACCACGACGACCACACCACCACAACACTACGACCACCACCACACCACCACCACCACCCACCACCACCACCACCACCACTACTACGACCCACCCACGAACCACCACCACCACTACTACTACGACCCCCACCACAGACCACCACCACCACCACTACTACCGACCACCACCACCGACCACCACACCTACACACCACACCACCACACCACCCACTACTACGACCACACACCACGACACCACCACCACACTACTTACGTCACCCCCACCCACAACCACCACCACCAACCACTACTAGACCACCACCACAACGGACCACCACCACCACCACCACGACGACCACCCACCACCACCACTACTACGACCACCACCACGACACCACACCACCACCACTACTACGACCACCACACGAGACCACCACCACCACTACTTACGAACCACCACCCACGACGACCACCACCACCACCACCACGACACCACCACCACCACCACTACTACGACCACCACCACGACGACCACCACCACCACCACTACTACGACCCACCACCCACTACGACCACCACCACACACCACACACACCCCACCAGCAACCACCACCACCCACCACTACTACGACACCACCACGACGACCACCGACCCCACCCACCACGACGACCACCACCACCACCACTACTACGACCACCACCACACGACCACCCAACCACCACCACTACTACGACCCCCACCACAACCACCACCACCACCACTACTACGACCCACCAGCACACCACCACCACCACACTACGCCACCACCACCGACCACCACCACCACCACCACAACGACCACCACCTACACACACCACCACCACCACTACTACGACACCAACCACCACACACCACCACCACCACCACGACCACCACCACCACCACTACTACGACCCCACCACACACCACACCACCACCGACCCACCACACGGACCCACCACCACACACGACCACCCACTACTAACCACCACCCACGAACCACCACCACCACCACAACACACCACCACCACGACGACCACCACCCACCACACACTACGCCCACCCCCACACCTATCGACACCACCACCACCACCACCTACTCTACACACCACCACGACACCACCACACCACCACTACTACGACCACCACCACCACGGACCACCACCACCACCACCCCACTACGACCCCCACCACAACCACCACCACCACCACTTCTAGACCACCACCACGACCACCACCACCACTACTACGCACCACCACCGACCACCACCACACACCACTACTACGACCCCCACCACAACACCACACCACCACACTACCGACCACCACCACCACCACCACCACCACTACTACGACCCCCACCACACACCACCACACCCACCAACACTCACGACACACCACCACGACCACCACCACCACCACCACCTACAACACCACCACCACCACCACCTACTACGACCACCACCACACGACCACCCACCACACTACTACTACGACCCCCACCACAAACCACCAACCACCACCACCTACTACCACCACCACCTACGACGGGACACCACCACCACACCACCACCACGACGACCACACCACCACCACTACTACGACCACCACCACGACGACCCACCACCACACCACTACTACGACCACCACCAACGATGACCACCACCACCATACTACGACCACACCACGACGACCACCACCACCACCACCACACGACCACCACCACCACCATACTAACGAACCAACCACGACGACCACCACCACCACCACTACTACGACCCCCCACCACAACCACCACCACCACCACTACTACGACCCCCACCACAACCACCACCACCACCGACTACTACGGACCCACCACCCGACGACCACCACCACCACCACCCAACGACGACCACCACCACCACCACTTACTACACACCACCACACACCACACCACCACCACTACTACGACCCCCACCACAACCACCACCACCACCACTACTACGACCCCACCACGACACCACACCACCACTACCTACGACCACCACCTACCACCACCAACACCACCACCACTACTACGACCACCACCACGACGACCACCACCACCACCACTACTACGACCACCACCCAACCACCACCACCACCACCACCACGACGACCACCACCACCACCACACTACGACCCCACCACAACCACCACACCACCACTTACTACGTACCACCACCACGACGACCACCACCACTACCCCACCACGACCACCACCACCACCACTACTACGACCACACCACGACGACCACCACACCACCACTATACGACCCCCACCACACCACCCACACCACCACTTCTACGACCACCACCACGACGACCACACCACCACCACTACTACGACCACCACCACGACGACCACCACCACCACCACCACCACTACGACCCCACCACAACCACCACCACCACACTACTACGACCACGCACCCGACACACCACCACTACTAGACCCACCACACCACCACACCACTACTACGACCCCACCAACACCACCACCACCACTACTACGCCACCACCACACCACACACACCACTACTACGACCCCACCACAACCACCACCACACCACTACTACGACCACCCACCACGCCACCCACCACCACTACTACGACCACCACCACCACCACCACAACCAACCACCACCCACCACACTACGACCACCACCACGACGACCACCACCACACACCACCACCACTACTACGACCACCACCACAAACCACCACCACCACCACTACTATGACCCCACCACAACCACCACCACACACCACACCACCACCACCATACGACAACCACCACGACCACCACCCACCACCACTAACGACCACCACCACGACCACCACCACCACACCACTCACTACACCCCCACCACAACCACCAACCACTACTACGACACCACCACAACCATCATCTCCGCCACCGCCACCGATGGTTGATTAGAGTTGAATACCTCTGGATAACAGAAGCACTACAGTCTTTATACTAGACACAGAGATTTAAACACTAAACAGAAAGATGCAGAGTCAACCTGTTAACAAAATCAACAGACTCCCTTCACCTGTCCACCAGAGAGAGAGGAAGAGCAGAAACCATCTCTCTGATCCTCCTGCAGTGTCATAACCAACAGTCAGCCCGTGCCCACTACTCCAGATGATCCTTACCTCCTCAACAGCACCAGCTGAATCTACAACCACATTCACCCAACACTTCCTCAGAACACCTCTCCATCTGTGAACTTTCCACTGACGGCTATTTCACTCTGAATAATGGAGATCTCTACTGCATAGTAAAATAGTAGCGATACAATTGTGTCATTTCTTATTAACATTTTTAGTCTGTGGCTCTTTAAATCACGAGGGCTAAATGTAGCTGTTTTAATTTGTATTCGTGCCGGGTGCCTGTCCAATTAAAGTGAGTCACTGAGGTGTCTGAAAAATTGCTGGGATGCAGACTCAAGCCATCGACCACTTCAGACTCTCTTAGGAAGGGGTCAGGGTCCTGGGCGATGGGCGTATGCGTATGTGTGTGTGTGGTGTGTTGGGTGTGTGGTGTGTGTGTGTGTGTGTCTTTGTAAATTATTTATCTACTGTATGTGTAGCACGATGACAGATGACACAGAGCTGTCACAGTCACTGTCCCCGTCCCCGCCACCCCGCCTTCGTCCTGTGTTGTCTTGGTATCCATGGTCAGGCCAGGGGAACAGAGTCTTAGGGAGGTGACTGATTATTCTGTCAAGTGCATTTTTGCCATCCTGCATAGTGCCGGTCAGAGCTCCTGCATTCTCGCACAATCACAATCAGTATGACTGTAGAGTCTCTGTCAGCATCACTACTCTGTAACGCCCACCTGGCTGTAGAAGTCAAACCATAAGCGTATACCTGCCTTGATACCTGAAAAGAACCGGTCCAACTTGTTGTCATGGAACTAAGTTAGTTCTTACGCATGTTTACGTCTGGTGTGCATAAAATATTTAAGCTCTGAAACCATGAAATGAAATATACAGGAAAAGCGATATGTGTATCACCAATACAGCCCAAAAGCATCCATTCATTGACAGACTATATACGTACAGGTGTAGGCAACTAGATTCAGCCGCGGGCTCATTTCTGTTATAGCTAATGGGGGCGCACCGGGGGGCGTAAAAAATATAATAATGTGTACACTGCAAATTGAGCACAACTAAGCCCAAAAAGAGGTGTATCTTAAAATATAAATGATTTCATACCTTGATTACATTGAGATACGATCACATATGTGGGCTCCGAGTGCAAGGTGGTCTAAGCACTGCATCTCAGTGCTAAGGCGACTACAGACCTGGTTCAGCGTCTAAGCACTGATCTCAGTGCTAAAGCGTCACACAGACCTGGTTCCATTCCAGGCTGTATCACAACCGGCTTTGATTGGGAGTCCCATAAGGCGGCGTACAATTGCCCAGCATCGTCTGGTTAGGGTTTGGCCCAGGGTAGCCGTCATTGTAAATAAGATTTGTTCTTAACTGACTTGCCTAGTTAAATAAATGTGTCTCTTTTTTTTGTTGTTGTGGAATAGCTACTTGAGAACAGATTTCATAAATTAAAACACTTTTGTTGACCAAAAAACTCAAATCTATAGTGGGGAGTACAGAGATGTACATAACTGGATCAAATCAACCTTGGCCCTTTTTGTATTCCATCAGTCCCTTCTCATTGTGCTTTGAGAGATCCCATCAACAGACCTGATCGACACTCCTATGATGCTGCCTCCTTGGCATACAGGCTTTGATTGACAGCCTGCAGGATGTTCAGCAGCCTCCAGCAGGCCTGGTTCACAGCTCCGCAGGCCTGTTCACAGCCTCCAGCAGGCCTGGTTCACAGCCTCCAGCAGGCCTGTTCACAGCCGCCAGCAGGCCTGGTTCACAGCCGTCACAAGGCCCTGGTTCCAGCAGCCTCCAGCAGGCCTGGTTCACAGCCTCCAGCAGGCCTGGTTCAACAGCCTCCAGCAGGCCTGGTTCACAGCCGCCACAGGCCTGGTTCACAA
>NC_036838.1:53758022-53761337 GCF_002910315.2 Salvelinus sp. IW2-2015
TGGCGGCTGTGAACCAGGCCTGCTGGAGGCTGTGAACCAGGCCTGCTGGAGGCTGTGAACCAGGCCTGCTGGAGGCTGTGAACCAGGCCTGCTGGAGGCTGCTGAACATCCTGCAGGCTGTCAATCAAAGCCTGTATGCCAAGGAGGCAGCATCATAGGAGTGTCGATCAGGGTCTGTTGGATGGGATCTCTCAAAGCACAATGAGAAGGGACTGATGGAATACAAAAAGGGACCAAGGTTGATTTGATCCAGTTATGTACATCTCTGTACTCCCCCACTATAGATTTGAGTTTTTTGGTCAACAAAAGTGTTTTAATTTATGAAATCTGTTCTCAAGTAGCTTATTCCCACAACAACAAAAAAAGAGACACATTTATTTAACTAGGCAAGTCAGTTAAGAACAAATTCTTATTTACAATGACGGCCTACCCTGGGCCAAACCCTAACCCAGACGATGCTGGGCCAATTGTACGCCGCCTTATGGGACTCCCAATCAAAGCCGGTTGTGATACAGCCTGGAATGGAACCAGGGTCTGTAGTGACGCCTTTAGCACTGAGATGCAGTGCCTTAGACCGCTGAACCAGGGTCTGTAGTGACGCCTTTAGCACTGAGATGCAGTGCCTTAGACCACCTTGCCACTCGGGAGCCCACATATGTGATCGTATCTCAATGTAATCAAGGTATGAAATCATTTATATTTTAAGATACAACCTCTTTTTGGGCTTAGTTGTGCTCAATTTGCAGTGTACACATTATTATATTTTTTACGCCCCCCGGTCGGCCCCCCATTAGCTATAACAGAAATGAGCCCGCGGCTGAATCTAGTTGCCTACACCTGTACGTATATAGTCTGTCAATGAATGGATGCTTTTGGGCTGTATTGGTGATACACATATCGCTTTTCCTGTATATTTCATTTCATGGTTTCAGAGCTTAAATATTTATGCACACCAGACGTAAACATGCGTAAGAACTAACTTAGTTCCATGACAACAAGTTGGACCGGTTCTTTTCAGGTATCAAGGCAGGTATACGCTTATGGTTTGACTTCTACAGCCAGGTGGGCGTTACAGAGTAGTGATGCTGACAGAGACTCTACAGTCATACTGATTGTGATTGTGCGAGAATGCAGGAGCTCTGACCGGACACTATGCAGGGATGGCAAAAATGCACTTGACAGAATAAATCAGTCACCCTGCCTAAGACTCTGTTTCCCCTGGCCTGACCATGGATACCAAGACAACACAGGACGAAGGCGGGGTGGCGGGGGACGGGGACAGTGACTGTGACAGCTCTGTGTCATCTGTCATCGTGCTACACATACAGTAGATAAATAATTTACAAAGACACACACACACACACACACCACACACACCACACACCACACCACACACATACGCATACGCCCCATCGCCCAGGACCCTGACCCCTTCCTAAGAGAGTCTGAAGTGGTCGATGYCTTGAGTCTGCATCCCAGCAATTTTTCAGACACCTCAGTGACTCACTTTAATTGGACAGGCACCCGGCACGAATCACCAATTTAAAACAGCTACATTTAGCCCTCAGTGATTTAAAGAGCCACAGACTAAAAATGTTAAATAAGAAATGACACAATTGTATCGCTACTATTTTACTATGCAGTAGAGATCTCCATTATTCTCAGAGTGAAATAGCCGTCAGTGGAAGTTCACAGATGGAGAGGTGTCTGAGGAAGTGTTGGTGGAATGTGGTTGTAGATTATAAAGAGAGAGGTCGGTGGTCGTAGTAGTGGTTGTGGTGGTGGTGGTGGTGGTGGTGGGTGGTGGTGGTCGTGGTGGTGGTCTAGTAGTGGTGGTGGTGGTGTGGCGTAGCGTGGTGGTGGTCGTAGTAGTGGTGGTGGGTGGTGTGTCGTCGTGGGGTGGTGGTCGGAGGTAGCGTGGTGGTGGGTGGTGGTCGTCGTGGTGGTGGTGGATAGGGTGGGTCGTGTGGACGGGTGGTGGTGGTCGGTAGTAGTGGTGGTGGTGGCTGGTTGTGGTGGGGGTCGTAGTAGTAGTGGGGTGGTGGGTGGTGGTTGGTGTGGTGGTGTCGTAGTAGTGGGTGGTGGTGTGGTGGTGGTTCGTAGATGTGGTGGTGGGTGGTGTGGTGGTGTCGTAGTGAGTGGTGGTCGTCGTGTGTGGTGGTGGTGGTGGTGGTGGGTGGGGGCGCGTAGTAGTAGGTGGTGGTGGTGGTCGTCGTGGTGGTGGTCGTAGTAGTGGTGGTGGTGGTGGTGGTGGTGGTGGGTGGTAGGTGGTGGTGGTGGATCGTAGTAGTGGGTGGTGGTGGTGGTCGTCGTGGTGGTAGTGGTCGTAGTCGTGGTCGGTGGTAGGTGTTGTGGGTGGGTAGGTGGTGGTGTGTGTTCGTGTGTGGTGGTGGTCGTGGTGGTGGGTAGTAGGTTGGTGGGTGGTAAGTGGTGGTGCGGTGGTGGTCGTAGTAGTGGTGGTGGTGCGTGGTGGTGGTGGTCGTGGTCGGTAGTAGTGGGGGTGGGTGGTGTCGTGGTGGGGGTGTAGTAGTGGGTGGTGTTGGTGGTGGTTGTGGTGGGGGTCGGTAGTAGTGGTGGTGTGTTGGTTGTCGTGGTGGTGGTGTGGTTGTGGTGGGTCGTAGTAGTGGTGGTGGTGGTGGGTGGTGGTGGTGGTTGGTGGTGTGGTGGTGGTCGGTAGTGGTGGGTGGTGTGGTCGTGTGGTGGTGTGTGGTGTGGTGGTGGTGGTCATAGTGTGGCTGGTGGGTGGTTGTGGTGGTGGTATAGTAGTGGTGGTGGTGGTTCGTGGTGGTGGTCGTATAGTGGTGGTGGTGGTGGTGGTGGTCGTGGTGTGGTGGGTGTAGTGGTGGTGTAGTAAGTGGTGGTGGTGGTCGTGTGGTCTAGTGGTGGGGTGGTCGTGTAAGTGGTGGTGGTGGTGTGGTGTGGGTGGTGGTCGTAGTAGTGGTGGTGCGGTGGTGGTTGTGGGTGAGTGGTGGTGTGGTGCGGGTCGTAGTGTGGTGGTGGTGGTGGTGGTGGTGTGGTGGTGGTGGTGGTGGTCGTATAGTAGTGGTGGTGGTGGTGGTGTGTGTGGTCGTAGTGGTATGGTGGTGGTGGTTGGTTGGTGGTGGTGGTGTGGTCGTGTGGTGGTCGTAGTGGTGGTTGGTGGTGGTGGTGGGTTGTGGTGGTGGGTCGATAGAATAAGAAAAGAGAAAGAAAATAGAAGTAGATAATGTGGAAGAATGGTACAGGTAAGAATAGAGAGATAGAGATAGGAAGAGGTGGTTGTGGCTGGTGTCGTAGCTGGTCGCAGAGAATGGGTGGTCGGGTAGGTGGTGGCTC
>NC_036838.1:53761362-53768624 GCF_002910315.2 Salvelinus sp. IW2-2015
TGTACATTCAGCTGGTGCTGTTGAGGAGGTAGGATCATCTGGAGTAGTGGGCACGGGCTTGACTGTTGGTTATGACACTGCAGGAGGATCAGAGAGATGGTTTTGCTCTTCCTCTCTCTCTGGTGGACAGGGTGAAGGGAGTCTGTTGATTTTGTTAACAGGTTGACTCTGCATCTTTCTGTTTAGTGTTTAATCTCTGTGTCTAGTATAAAGACTGTAGTGCTTCTGTTATCCAGAGGTATTCAACTTAAATCACCATCGGTGGCGGTGCGGAGATGATGGTGTGGTGGTGTCGTAGTAGTGGTTGGTGGTTGTGGTGGGGGTGTAGTAGTGGTGTGGTGGTGGTGGTCGTGGTGGTGGTCGTTAGTGGTGGTGGGTGGTGGTCGTGGTGGTTGTCGTATGGTGGTGGTGGTGTGGTGTGTGGTGGTGGTTGTGGTGGGGTCATAGTAGTGGTGGTGGTGGTGGTTTGTGGTGGTGGTCGTAGTAGTGGTGGTGGTGTGTGGTGGTGGTCGTCGTGGTGGTGGTCGTAGTGTGGTGGGTGGTGGTTGGTTGTGGTGGTGGTGGTGGTGGTCGTAGTAGTGGTGGTGGGTGGCGTGGTGGGTGGTCGTAGTAGTGGTGGTGGTGGGTGGTTGTGGTGGGGTCGTAGTAGTGGTGTGTGTGGTGTGGTGGTGGCGTAGTAGTGGTGGTGGTGGTGGTTGGGTGGGTCGTAGTAGTGGTGTGGTGGTGGTGGTGGTGTCGTAGTAGTGGTGGTGTGGTCGTGGTGGTGGTCGTAGTAGTGTGGTGGTGTGGTTGTGGTGGGGTCGTAGTGGGGCGGTGGTGGTGGTGGTCGTCGTGGTGGTGGTCGGTAGTAGTGGTGGTGGTGTGGTCGTCGTGGGTGGTGGTCGTAGAAGTGGTGGTGTGGGTGGTGTGGTGGGGGTCGTAGTAGTGGTGGTGTGGTGGTCGTCGTGGTGTGGTCGTAGTAGTGGTGGTGGTGGTGGTCGTGGTGGGGTAGTGGTGGTGGTCGTCGTGGTGGTGGTCGTAGTAGTGGTGGTGTGGTGGTTGTGGTGGGGTCGTAGTAGTGGTGGTGGTGGTGGTCGCGTGGTGGTGGTGGTGGTGTGGTTGGGTGGTGGTCGTAGTAGTGGTGGTGGTGGTGGTCGTCGTGGTGGTGGTGTAGTAGTGGGGTGGTGTTGGGTGGTGGTGGTGGTGGTCGTAGGTAGTGGTGGTGGTGGTCGTCGTGGTGGGGTCGTACGTAGTGGTGGTGGTGGTGGTTGTGGTGTGGGGTCGTAGTAGTGGTGGTGGTGTGGTCGTCGTGGTGGTGTGTAGAAGTGGTGGTGGTGTGTCGTCGTTGGTGGTGTGGTGGTGGTCGTCGGGTGGTGTCGTAGTAGTGGTGGTGGTGGTGGTTGTGGTGGGGGTCGTAGTAGTGGTGGTGGTGGTGGTTTGTGGTTGGGGGGTCGTAGTAGTGGTGGTGGTGTGGTCGTCGTGGTGGTGGTCGTTAGTATGGTGGTGGTGGTGGTCGTGTGGTGGTGTGTGGTGGTGGTCGTCGTGGTGGTGTCGTAGATATGGTGGTGGTGGTCATCGTGTGGTGGTGGTTCGTAGTAGTGGTGGTGGTGTGGTCGTCGTGGTGGTGGTCGTAGTAGTGGTGGTGGTGGGTGGTGTTCGTGTGTGGTGGTGTGGTGGTGGTGTCTCGTCGTGTGTGGTGGTGGTAGTATGGTGGTGGTGGTGTGGTGGTGTGTGTGGTGGGTGGTTCGTAGTAGTGTGGTGGGTGGGTGGTCTCGGGTGGTGGTCGTAGTAGGTGGTGGTGGTGGTGGTCGTTGTAGTGGTGGTGGTGGTGGTGGTCGTTGGTGTGTGGTCGTGAGTATTGGTGGGTGTGGTGGTGTGTGGTGGGGTCGTGTAGTGGTGGTGAGTGGTGGTGGTGGTGTGTCGGTGTGAGTGGTGGTGGTGGTAGTTGTGGGTGGGGGGTCGTAGTAGTGGTTGTGGTGGTGGTCGGGTGGTGGTGCGTAGTAGTGGTGGTGGTGGTCGTGGTGGTGGTCTAGTAAGTGGTGGTGGTGGTGGTTGTGGTGGGGGTCGTAGTGGGGTGGTGGTGGTGGTGGTCCGTGGTGGTGGTGGTCGTAGTAGTGGTGGTGTGGTGGTCGTCGTGGTGGTGTCGTAGAAGTGTGGTGGTGTGTGGTGTGTGTGGTGGGGGGTCGTGTGTGTGGTGGGTGGTGGTCGTGTGGTGGTGGTGTGTTGTGGTGGGTGGTGGTGGTCGTGTGTGGTGGTTAGTAGTGGTGGTGGTCGTGGGTGGGTGGTCCGTGGTGGTGGTCGTGTGGTGGTGTGGTTGTGGTGGGGGTCGTAGTAGTGGTGGTGGTGGTGGTCTCGGTGGTGGTGGTGGTGTGTGGTGGTGGTGTCGTAGTAGTGGTGGTGGTGGTGTCGTCGTAGGTGGTGGTCGTAGTAGTGGTGGTGGTGGTGGTGGTCGGTGGTGGTGGTGTAGTAGTGGTGGTGGTGGTCGTGTGGGGTCTAGTAGTGGTGGTGGTGGTGGTTGTGGTGGGTGGTCGTAGTAGTGGTGGTGGTTGGGTGGTCGTCGTGGTGGTGGTCGTAGTAGTGGTGGTGGTGGTGGTCGTCGTGGTGGTGGTGGTGGTTGGTCGTCGTGGTGGTGCGTAGAGTGGTGTGGTGGTGCGGTGGTGAGTGTGGTGGTGGTGGTGGTCTAGTGGTGGGGTGTCGTAGTAGTGGTGGTAGGTGGTGGTGCGTCGTGGTGGTGGTCGTAGTAGTGGTGGTGGTGGTGGTGTCGTGGTGGTGGTGGTGGTGGTCGTCGTGGGTGGTGGTTCGTAGTAGTGGTGGTGGTGGTCCGTCGTGTGGGTGGTGCGTAGTAGTAGGTGGTGGTGTGGTCGTCGTGGTGGTGGTCGTAGTAGTGGTGGTGGTGGGTGGTTGTGGTGGTGGTGTGGTGGTCGTCGTGGTGGTGGTCGTGTAGTGGTGGGTGGTGGTGGTTGTGGTGGGGGTGGTAGTAGTGGTGGTGGTGTGTCGTCGTGGTGTGGTCGTAGTAGTGGTGGTGTGGTGGTGTGGTGGTGGTAGGTGGTGGTGGTCGTGTGGTGGTGGTCGGTAGTAGTGGTGGTGGTGGTGGTTGTGGTGGGGGTCGTAGTAGTGGTGGTGGTGGTTGTGGTGTCGGTGGTGGTGGGTCGTAGTAGTGGTGGTGGTGGTGGTGTGGGTGGTGGTGGTTGGTTGTGGTGGTGGTCGGTAGTGTTGGTGGTGGTGGTGGGTCGTCGGTGGTGGTGGTCGATAGTAGTGGCTGGTGGGTGGTTGTGGTGGATGGTTAGAGTTGGTGGGAGGTGGTTGTGTGGTGGTGTTAGTGTGGCTGGTGGTCCCGTTAGTGGTGGTGTGGTGGTGTGGTGTCGTGAGTGGTGGTGTAGTAGTGGTGGTGGTGGTTTGGTCTGGTGGTGGGGTCGTAGTAAGTGGTGGTGGTGGTGTCGTCGTGGGTGGGTGGTCGTAGTAGTGGTGGTGGGTGGTGGTTGTGGTGGGGTGGTTGCGTACGTAAGGTAGGGTGGTGGTGGTGGTTGTGGTGGTGGTGGTGGTGGTCGTAGTAGTGGTGGTGGTGTCGTGGTGGTGTAGCTGGATGTGTGGTGTGTTGGTTGGTGGTCGTAGTGTGGTGTGTCGGTGGTGGTGGTGGTGGTGTGGTGGGTGGTGGTCATAGTAAGAAAGAGAAATGAGTAGAAGTGGGATGGTGGTAGAATAGGGTGGATAGGAAGGTGTGGCGTGCTAGTGGAGAATGGTGGTGGTTAGGTGGTGCTGTGGTGGTGGTCGTAGTGGTGGTGGATGTGGTGGTGGTTGGTGGTGGTCGTGGTGGTGGTCGTAGGTGGGTGGTCGTAGTGTGGTGGTTGGTGGTGGTTATGGTGGGGGTCGGTGTAGTGGTGGTAGTGGTCGTAGTGGTGGTCGTGGTCGTGGGGGTGGGGGGGATATTGTGTAGACATGACAGAGATGCTCTGTGACTTTGCAGTCATACTGATTGTGATTGTGAGGGAATGTAGGAGCTCTGACCGGACACTGTGCAGGGATTGCAAAAGTGTGCTTGACAGAATGAATCCGTCACTCTGCGTAAGCTTCTGTTTCCCCTGGCCTGACCATAGAAACCAAGTCGACACAGATGGACCAGGACCAGGAGGGGACGGGGACTGGAATGGGGACAGCTACGTGTCATCTGTCATTGTGTTACACATAGATAAATAATTTACAAAGATACACACACACACATWMGTACGCACGCACTTACTCGTACACATACACACACACAATCGAGCCTGTCCACGTGCATGCGTGCACACAAACACACCCACCCACACACTAACAGATTCCCAGGACCCTGACCCCCTCCTAAGATAGTCTAAGGTGGTCGATGACTTGAGTCTGCATCCCAGCGTGTTTTCAGATGCTTCTGCGCCTCGCTTTAATTGGACAGGCARCCGGCACGAATCACCAATTTAAAACAGCTACATTTAGTCCTCAGTGCTTTAGCCACAGACTAAAAATGTTAAATAAAACATTACACAATTGTATCACAACTACTTTACTATAGACACTGAACAAAAAATAAACATGTAAAGTGTTGGTRCKATGTTTCATGAGCTGAAATAAAAGATCCCAGAAATGTTCCATARGCACAAYAAGCTTATTTCTCTCAAATGTTGTCCACAAATTTGTTTAAATCCCTTTAGTGAGCATTTCACCTTTGCCAAGATAATCCATCCACCTGTGGCATATCAAGAAGCTGATTAAACAGCATGATCATTACACAGGTGCACCTTGTGCTGGGGACAATAAAAGGACACTCTAAAATGGGCCATTTCCACCAGAGCTGTTGCCAGAGAATTTAATGTTAATTTCTCTACCATAAGCCGTCTCCAACGTCATTTTAGAGAATTTGGCAATACATCCAACTTGCCTCACAACCGCAGACCACGTGTATGGCAGTGTGTGGGGGAGCGGTTTGCTGATGTCAATGTTGTAAAAAGAGTGCCCCATGGTGGGGTTATGGTATGGGCAGGCATAAGCTACGGACAACTAACACAATTGCATTTTAGCGATTGGCAATTTGATGAGTATTGAGATCCTAAAGCTCATTGTGAGGCCAATTTTTTTTAAGGTATCTGTGATCAACAGATGCATATCTGTTTTCCCAGTAATGTAAAATCCATAGATTAGAGCCTAATTTATTTATTTCAATTGACTGATTTCCTCATATGAACTGAAACTCAGTAAAATCTTTGAAATTGTTGCTTGTTGCATTTATATTTTTGTTCAGTATAGGACAGATCTCCATTATTCTCAGAGTGAAATAGCCGTCAGTGGAAGTTCACAGATGGAGAGGTGTCTGAGGAAGTGTTGGTGGAATGTGGTTGTAGATTCAGCTGGTGCTGTTGAGGAGGTAGGATCATCTGGAGTAGTGGGCACGGGGCTGACTGTTGGTTATGACACTGCAGGAGGATCAGAGAGATGGTTWCTGCTCTTCCTCTCTCTCTGGTGACAGGTGAAGGGAGTCTGTTGGATTTTGTTAACAGGTTGWCTCTGCATCTTTCTGTTTATGTGTTTAATCTCTGTGTCCTAGTAATAAAGACTTGAGTGCTTCTTGTTATCCAGAGGTATTCAACTCTAAATCACCAGAAAAGACTAGTTCAAGAATACACAGATTATTCCAAACAGCACAAACATGGCAGCAGCTGGCGAGTCCACAATGCGTGACGACAGCACCGGTGTCAAACGATTATGTCTCTCCTGTTGGCGTTAAGTCATGYCGAATGAAGGAGTTGTCTGTCTCTAAGAGTTCTGGGAGATTTCCCTATAGCCTCGCTGCTCATTTGTAATATCAGCAATAGATCACACTAGATGACTTTCCACGCACACTGACGGAATCTATCACTCTGGGATGGATTAGTCGGGACTGAGGCAACTGCCGTACACGGTCACGTGCACAGGATACAGCATGTGTAAACAGTACAGTGAAATGCTTGCTTGCAAGCTCTTCCTCAACAATGCAGTTATACAAAACCATATACAAGAAATACACACAAGAATATACAGTACCAATTAGTGAAAGGGATACTAATCAGGGTTAAAGTGACTGAGCAGCAGGATAAATATATTAAATAGTAGCAGCAGCGAATATGGCAATAGTGTATTGCTCCATAGTACAATGCTCCATATTGTATGTACCCATCATGTATACAACTTGTAGCCACCATTTAGTAAAACAGTTAAGCCATACAATGTAGCAAGTGCCGACATTGGTGATACCAACTAGCTAACATAATGCCCTCACTCGTCAGAACATTACACATGATCCAAGCCCCCACTATTTTACCTTCCTTGGACATTAATAGCTGCTAGCCCTTGGCATGGCTTGTGTTCATTTTGGCAGCATATTGAAGTCCCACATAATGAATGTGAATGAGCAGRGCTTTGGAGAGGTCAGATATTTGATTAACCTAATCACTGGCTAAATCTACAACATGCCTGTTAAAGTCATATGTCTTTAAGGCGAGTTCATTTTGTGTATGCTGTAAAAAAAGAAAAGGACAAAGCAATGCATTACCCCAAAAAGGAGAGTAGGTAGGAGACTGTAAGAAAGCAATTTCATTTTCCATTTCCTGCAGGCAGTTAGAGAGGCAGTTATAGCACTRCGGTCCCCTCAGGACCCGAAGAACAGGGGAAGTAGGCCGAACTGACTCTCCTTGGTCAAAAATAGCATAGATAACATCTTAGCTCGCCTCAAAACACTGATTGATAAATGTTTTATATCAAAATGATTATCAAATTTGTTCTGGTAGAGTTTATTGGAGTCTCACCTTTCAGGGGTTTAGTGTGGAGGTTTCAGGAGGATGGAAGGGTTGAGATAGACTAACTTGTGTTAAGGAAGAAGGTGTGTTGGATCTTAATTTGATCACTCTGTTGTTGCTGAGATTTTCCTGCACCGCAGGATTTACATAAATCCACTGAAAACCCACATTAAGACATATTAACATTATTGCATTTTTCATGTAGTGTAATTTTGGCCAGCTAATAGCCTAACCACGTTAAAATATTTTGCTGCGACAATACTGGTCAAATTAAGATTCAACACCTGTAGTGTAAACACGATCAATTCTGCTCACTTACCTTGAGAATGAGGGGAGCACCAGTCTGCTCCCTCCACAGCTACACAGACACACACACTGGCCCTTGTCATTCAGATCTATGAACACCCATTAGCAACCATCTGTTACAATAAGACCTGAAGCAGCAAAGCCATTATACCTTTCTCTCTCTCTCTCTCTCTCTCTCTC
>NC_036838.1:53768849-53773210 GCF_002910315.2 Salvelinus sp. IW2-2015
TTCTCTCCTCTGTCACTCTTTCTCTCCTCTGTCACTCTTTCTCTCCTCTGTCACTCTTTCTCTCCTCTGTCACTCTTTCTCTCCTGTCACTCTTTCTCCTCTGTCACGCTTTCTCTCCTGTTACTCTTTTTCTCTGTATCTCTCTCACTCGCTCTCTCTCAAACACACACACACACACACCTTCACATAAGATGAGAACAGCTCACCTCCCAAAACCATATAACATGACTGAACATACAGCAACAGGAGATATGAAGGGATGACCCCCCCTCCCCTCAGTGGTCAAAGTAACACACACAGAGATGGGTCAGAACAGAATAAATACACATGATTGTACATCTTCAGTATTGGGCCGTTCCATCACTCCTTCCTACAGAGAAAGGTCACAACGTCTGGAACTTGGKAGAATTTCACATTAGAGAAATGTCAGGATCGAATCTGTTTGCAGCAGCACTGTGGTTGTCACTAGCTGGCACAGCCACAAAGTCATAAACCCTGCCTAGTTCTACAATGTATCTTCTTAAAATCCAATTTAAAAAAAGAACCCTAATCTTAACCCTGACATTAACCACATTGCTAACCAATTAAATTAAGACCAAACATTCTTGTTTTCATGAATTTTGATGATATAGCCAATTTTAACTTTGTGGTTGTGCCAGCTAGTGGAAACCCAGCACTGCCTGAGGCATCCTTCCTCAGTTTTCAATGCACTTATTTTACTGCGTCTCAGCATACCGTTTCAACAGTTCCATTTGAATGCAGCATTTATATATTTTTTTACAAATGTCAATGTACATACAGAGGAAGATTTATTTTTGATTGGTGTGTTCCTGTCTCACACACAATCCCTCATTAAAGTGACAATGTGTGTGAGACAGGCAGGGAGGAGGAAGTGGGGGCTTTTGATTCTCTGTCTAATCATCAGAGTTCTAGTTGAAAGGAGAAAATGGTTCCTGTGTTTAAGCAACTCCTTCTCGTAGCAACGACATCTGCCTCACTCCATCTCCCCATCAGCCAGAGACAAATGAATGGAAATGACTGCTTTCTGTGTTTTACACAGCCATTTCCCCAAGATGCATAAAACATATATTTCCATGCAGTCTCCCATGTGTGTATTTGCATCTGCCAGGACAGAGAATGAGAGAGAGAGAAACACTTGAGTTTTGAAATGGTTTTGCTAAAACGCAAAAGTTTTTTTCTTTCTTTGCGAGGCAATTTCTTMTTCGTTGCAACTCTTGTCAGTTGGTTGTTTTCTCGCCTACAGGATACAATTGAAATAGATATTTTCAGATGAAAGGGGCTTTTCAAAACGTCTCTGCAATCAAATAGAAAATATGTGTTATGTGGCTATATGGAAAAGAACAATGAAATAGGTACTCTGCTCATAATAGTGCCTTGTGCGTGTTTAAAAATATATTTTAAGAGACGGTGAGGCACAGTATGTATGTCAAATCCAATTGATTTATAAATACCTTTTTACATCAGCAGATGTCTGTATATATTTACCTAATCAAGATATTTGCATAGAATCCATAGGAGTGAAGACTATTGAGTGTGTAATCAGAACCAGCTCATCCTCCTCTCGCTCTGCTTCATCGTCACAATGATCAGCAGAGAGGCCATTCAATCACCTGCAGCCTCATAACGGAGGAGGTCACACAACCACAAGAGATGAAGAGGCAGCCAGTGGAATGGGAATATTTATGTAAATTTGACTCACATTATTGAAGAGCTTGATGTAGCAAAATGTATAGACATGCATTTACGCATATTTCATTCGATTTGGGTAACTGAGTTTGCGTGTGTGTGCTTGCATGCGTATGTGCTAGTGTGTATTGAAAGGAAGCCAGGAAGTTGCAGTACCAGTACATGGTGTTGAGGTAAATAAATAAGCATGTGTATGTGTGGATGTTGGCCTGATGTCCATAGCCTGCCACTGACCTCAGGGAGCAGTGCTTTCATTCCAAACAGATGGAGAGCAGAGGTCTGTTGGAGCCCAGCCCTCTTCCCTGTCTCCTGGTGCAGCCAACAAGGCAAATGATGGGCTGCTGTCCTAAAAAGGGTTCGCTAGAGGCCCTGACAGCCCTGTGTTCGGGAACGGTGGGCTGTTTTCATAGTAGGGGGCATCAAACATTCACGCACACACAGAAACAAACGCACACACACACACACCTACATAAACACACAGCCCCTTGTCATTCTGTCTTTCATGTGTGTGCGACCAGAGGGAGCGTTTGATGATTGAGACCACTGCAGTACAGGGCCAGTCACATAGCAACACAAGGCCCTTTGATTTCCATTTGAGCTGCTGAATTCAACTGAAAAGAGAGTCATTGAACAGAACAAACTTGTGACGGTCAACATAATCACAGCTTCACCAGAACAAAAACAGCCTTGAGTGACGGTCCCGTGTGGCTCAGTTGCATGGGTTCCCACGGGGGACCGTTATGAAAAAAGTATGAAAATGTATGAACTCACTACTGTAGGTTGCTCTGGATAAGAGTGTTTGCTAGATGACTAAAATGCAAATGTAAAATTATACCTCAATAGAAAGCTCAGATCCTGGTGAACAGCCCTACAGTTAATAGCAGAGATCAGTCCTAACCAGAACAGCCTGCTGGTGTTAGAGGGAACAGTGCCACTTCTCCCTACCACTAACAGCCCATCACTGGCCTCAATAGAAAAGGCACGAGTGCAGATCTGCCACACCTGAGCAGACCAGCTTAAATAGAAAAGCTAAGCTTCACTGGAACACAGCGGCTTCAATAGAACAGCTCTCTTTCATTGAAACCACTGCAGTTCAGTAGAAGAGTCTGACTACTGTGGAACAGCTGAGCACCATTGAAACGATTTACCGGAGAGAAACTCTAGGTCCGGAATCCTCAGCTCCACCTTCTAGAACTCTGCAGTGCATGGCCATAGAAAGTGTTGCTGCAATTAAAAAGTCTAGGAAATTGGGGAAGGAGGGTTTTGTGCGCTTATGAGGGAATTTTACAGAAAGAGAGGCAGCAAGAAAAGGAATGACAGTGGATGAGTCAGATTGGGTAGTAAAAATGGGGATTTCAGTTTTCACGGTAGGAATGTAGATGGACGTTGGCTTAAATCGTTCTCCCTCTTTACAAGTATTTTTGTCTAACAGTGCACACTCTGCATATATAGCCCCCCCACAGAAGAAGAAAGAGAGAGAGAGATAGAGATGCTGGTATCTGGTAGAGCAAGGTCGCCTTGGCCTTATTTGGCTCTTCCATCAGAGCGATGGTTAATCTGTACAGGGCCCTGCCTTATCTGAGCGCCTGCCAGCCCGGCCCTGCCCTGTCCACAGAAAACCCATCACGCATCAGACGCACGCACGCACGCACACACACACACACACACACACTCACACACGACACACCCACACAACACACCCACGCTATCCTCTCTTGGGCTCCCCCCTCTGCTTCTGAGGCTCTCCACCTCTCGCATGCAGGCCGGACACTTCCGGCGCTCCTTCGGCGCCTCCCGCCTTTCTCTCCTCGGCTACCCCAGGCGACATTCCCATCCGTTCCGGTCCCCCGGGTTTCTTACCCTGTATCAACCTCTCTGCTCAGCCCCGGGGTCGCATTCCGCTCCCTCGGATTAGCGTTTAAACGGGAGCCCACCTTCACCCTTCGCGCTCCGGCGCGCTCTCCAAACCACTAATCACATCTCCACGCCTTGGACCCTTGGGCGATGACATTACGACAACACCAACACTAACTACACGACAGATTACGTTCTGCGGAGCTCGCCTTAGCCACCGCCCTCCTTCGGTATAAGGATTCGACTTAGACTACAATTATCAACACATGACGAGCCACAGCCGTCACCAGGATGCCATAGGGCACTTATCTGAGAACGGATGAGTGAGAACGATTAGAGGATAAAGGAGCTAGACTACATAGCATCTATTCCATTACATATTCCATTGTTTCATTGTTATACTGTAATCGGTCATGACAAAGCACTTCGTCAATCACCTAGAGATGTATATCAATTTGCCCAAGGGAGATTGCGATGTTACCAGCAGCCTGTCAGTTTCTCCTCTTGTGTGTTTGTTTTTTAAGTAGAAGGCATTCAGAATGTTTCTGGGTGCGTCGCATTGCCTCGTCTCAGACCGGGCCATTTGGTTGCTGCATCAATTGATTATGTAAAAGAACAGGGGGTCTCGGTGGTGTTGGTGTAGACACACTGTGTGGAGTCGAAACGCCTGAACAACACCTGAAGACATTTGTTTTTTTCCAACGTGTGTGTGTGCTGTACACTCCCCGTGTCTTTTCGAGGGTGACTCTTGTCTTGTAGTCAGCAATGAGAAATGAACTTTTTCAGTGTGACTCTTGTCC
>NC_036838.1:53773887-53802208 GCF_002910315.2 Salvelinus sp. IW2-2015
TCCCTTGAGAAGCTAACAGTACAGTGCTGTACGGCAGTATCGGCTAATCCCTTGAGAAGCTAACAGTACAGTGCTGTACGGCAGTATCGGCTAATTCCTTGAGAAGCTAACAGTACAGTGCTGTACGGCAGTATTGGCTGATCTCTTGAGAAGCTAACAGTACAGTTGTCACGCCCTGGCCTTAGTATTATTTGTTTTATTTATTTATTTTAGTTAGGTCAGGGTGTGACATGGGGTATGTGTGTATTTTGGGGTATTATATGGTAGAGGGGGTGTTGGTTGTAGTTTATGGTTTTGTGTTGAGTGTATGTATCTAGCTGTGTCTATGGGTGTGTGGTTTACTAGGAAAGTCTATGGTGGCCGGAATGGGTTCTCAATTAGAGACAGCTGATTTCTATTGTCTCTAATTGGGAGCCATATTTAAGGCTGCCATAGGCTTTAGCTGTTTGTGGGTCATTGTACATGTCGACGTAAGTAGTTTGTGTGTGCACTTGCGTTTTAGGTTTCACGATCGTTTGTTGTTTGGTTAGTGTGTTAAGTGTTACGTGTTCATCTTCGTCGTTATAATTAAAGAAGATGTATTCAAGTCATGTTGCGCCTTGGTCCTCTCTTTCACGTCAACACGATCGTGACAACAGTGCTGTACGGCAGTATCGGCTGATCCCTTGAGAAGCTAACAGTGCTGTACGGCAGTACCGGCTAATCCTTTGAGAAGCTAACTGTACAGTGCTGTACGGCAGTACCGGCTAATCCCTTGAGAAGCTAACAGTACAGTGCTGTACGGCAGTCTCAGCTAATCCCTTGCAGTGGCCAAAGGGATAGGGTAATAGGGTAGACTCTTCCATTGGTTGAGTAACAGGGGAGAAGAAAAGGAGGGGAGGGGAAGAGGAGGGGAGAAGATGAGAGGAGGAGATGAGAGGGGAAACGGGGAGGAGGAGAGGATAGGGGCTAGCCTGGAGGCACCCCAAGAGTAGACTAGAAGAGGAGAAGGAATGGGAGGGCTGTGCCTCGTTAAGGCATGAGAAACCGTGGAGGAGAATTCCAAATCTAGACCTTGAGAAATAACCTTGGTGATTAGAGCCTCTTGAATCGCTCTCTCTCCACCCCCCCTTCTCTCTCTCTCTCTTTCTCTCACTCTCAATCTCACTCTCACTCTCACTCTCTCCTTCACCTCAGTAATCTAAGTGGCTCCAGATAAAGGCCGGGGTGTCGACTTCTCTCTGTGTTTTTTCCTCTTTGATACACATTAATCCATGTCATTGATTACAAATTTACAAGCTTAGGTTCAGCTTATCACAATAAGCCTCTACCTGCTTTGAACCTCCCTACAGCTTCATGCATCACCGCATACTGTATATCTAACACAGAGGAGGCTGTGGGGAGGAGCTAAAGGAGGACGGGCTCATTGTAATGGCTGGAATGGAATCAATGGAATGGAGCCAAACATGTTGTTTCCATGCGTTTGATGTACCATTCCATTCCAGKCATTACAATGAGTCCATCCCACCAGCCTCCTGTGATCTCACACCACAACATCAAATATTTTGACACTTCTACAGCCCAATACTTAGTGCTTCTGTAAATATGATTGTCCTTTACACAACATGGTATGCTATGAACACTCATAATGTGTGCCTGTATTTGTTTTGGAAAGCAATTGATGTTCTGTTTTGCTGCAGTGATGTTTGAAACAAGGCCCTGGAACTGCGTGTGAAAAGCAACAGCGAAGGCAGAGTGTGTTAAGTGACGAGCAGTACATCCATTCATTCAAATTGGTGCTAATGGCTGACTATTTAAGAGACAATTAATTGCTAGGGGCCAAATGCACAGTGGTGGGTAATGCTGTCACAACGTTCCCATTAATTCCCTGTGTGTGGATGGAGTGTGTATGTGGGTGTTAGTGAATATTACCTGGAGTTTCTCTGGGTCCGTATTTTGCTTAAAAGCAAATTAAGGGTTTAGGGATCTCCCAGTGGCACAGCGGTCTAAGGCACTGCATTGCAGTGCTAGAGGCTTTACTACAGACCCGGGTTCATTCCTGGGCTGTGCCACAATCAGCTATGGCCGGGAGTCCCATAAGACAGCACACAATTGGACCAGTGTCATCTGGGTTAGGGGAGGGTTTGGCCGGGGGGGCTTCTAGGCAGAGTTGCAAAAAAAGCTATGTCTCAGACTGGCCAATAAAAAGAAAAGAAAAGATTAAGATGGGCAAAAGAATGCAGACACTGGACAGAGGAACTCTGCCTAGAAGGCCAGCATCCTAGAGTCGCCTCTTCACTGTTGATGTTGAGACTGGTGTTGTGTGGGTACTGTTTAATGAAGCTGCCAGTTGAGGACTTGTAAGGCATCTGTTTCTCAAACTAGACACTCTAATGTACTTCTCCTCTTGCTGAGTTGTGCACCTGGGCCTCCCACTCCTCTTTCCATTCTGGTTAGCTCCAGTTTGTGCTGTTCTGTGAAGGGAGAAGTACACAGCGTTGTATGAGATCTTCAGTTTCTTGGCAATTTCTTGCCTTCATTTCTCAGAACAAGAATAAACTGACGAGTTTTAGAAGAAAGTTATTTGTTTCTGGCCATTTTGAGCCTGTAATTGAACCCAGAAATGCTGATGCTCCAGATACTCAACTAGTCTAAAGAAGGCCAGTTTTATTGCATCTTTAATCAGCACAACAGTTTTCAGTTGTGCTAACATAATTGCAAAAGGTTTTCTAATGATCAATTAGCCTTTTAAAATGATCAACTTGGATTGGAACACACAACACATCAACAGTGGAACACAGGAGTGATGGTTGCTGATAATGGGCCTCTGTCTATGTAGATATTCCATTACAAATCAACCGTTTCCAGTTACAATAGTCATTTACAACATTAACAATGTCTACACTGTATTTCTGATCAATTTGATGTTATTCTAATGGACAAAAAATTTGCTTTTCTTAATAAAACAAGGACAATTCTAAGTGAGCCCAAACCTTTGAACGGTACTGTGTATCCGCCTCACCCTCAGAGAAATAAGTAGTACTGCTAAGCTATACACAGTCAAATGTGACAAATATTTTGTATATATAAATAACTGTACAAATTATACATTTGTGACATCAATATATATATTATTTTATCCAGAGTGACTTGTAGTTGGTTAATTAATCTTAAAATAGCTAGGAGAGATGACCACATATCACAGTGAAATATATAGGATAAGAACAGTAATATTTTACATAAACGTGAAGGTACCCATAAGCAATCATTTCTGATTTAAAAAAAATAAAAAAATAATGAGTATATAGCGTTTTGGAACGAATCTCTTTAAATGGAGTTCTCAGACAGGGATGGTAAAGGGTGTCTGGAGGACACATGGGTCACAAAGCATTATGGGAAATGATAGGGTTATAGTGAATCAGACTTGTTCTGTCCTGTAACTAGTGCTTCTCCTCATGTCTTTAGTCATGTCAGTAGCACCCTTAGCAGAGTTCAAATCAAATCATCAAATCCCATTTTATTGGTCACTTCCACATATTTTGCACATGTTATCGCGGGTGTATCGAAATGCTTATGTTTCTAGATCCAACAGTGCAGTAATGCCTTACAATGCAAAACAATACACAGAAATCCCCAAAATAAAAATAAAGGAATTGAGAAATATTGAAATATTATAACGAGCAATGTCAGAGTCCAGAATATAAATATAAATATATATGATGGTGTGTATAGACATTATGAACAGTATATGAATAGAAAAGATGTGTACAGCAGTAGTTCTATAGGATGAGCCTTGACTAGAATACATACATTTTTTTATTTATTTAACCAGGTAGGCCAGTTGAGAACAAGTTCTCATTTACAACTGCGACCTGGCCAAGATAAAGCAAAGCAGTGCGAAACACAACACAGAGTTACACATGGGATAAACAAACATACAGTCAATAACACAATAGAAAAATCTATATACAGTGTGTGCAAATGTAGTAAGATTAGGGAGATAAGGCAATAAATATGCCATAGTGGCGAAATTATTTCAATTTAGCAATTAAACACTGGAGTGATAGATGTGCAGAAGATGAATGTGCAAGTAGAGATACTGGGGTGCAAAGAAGCAACAAAAATAAATAACAATATGGGGATGAGGTAGTTGGGTGGGCTATTTACAGATGGGCTGTGTACAGATGCAGGGATCGGTAAGCTGCTCTGACAGCTGATGCTTAAAGTTAGTGAGGGAGATATAAGTCTCCAGCTTCAGTAATTTTTGCAATTCGTTCCAGTCATTGGCAGCAAAGAACTGGAAGGAAAGGCGGCCAAAGGAGGAGTTGGCATTGGGGACAACCAGTGAAATATACCTGCTGSAGRGTGTGCTACGGGTGGGTGRTGCTATGGTGACCAGTGAYCTGAGATAAGTCTGGGCTTTACCTAGCAAAGAATTATAGATGACCTGGAGCTAGTGGGTTTGGCGACGAATATGAAGCGAGGGCCAGCCAACGAGAGCATACAGGTCGCAGTGGTGGATAGTATATGGGGCTTTGGTGACAAAACGGATGGCACTGTGATAGACTGCATCCAATTTGTTGAGTAGAGTATTGGAGGCTATTTTGTAAATGATGTTGCCGAGGTCAAGGATCGGTAGGATAGTCAGTTTTACGAGAGTATGTTTGGCAGCATGAGTGAAGGATGCTTTGTTGCGAAATAGGATGCCGATTCTAGATTTAATTTAGGATTGGAGATGCTTAATGTGAGTTTGGAAGGAGAGTTTACAGTCTAAACAGACACCTAGGTATTTGACACACTGAACTATCTGAGAAGTAGTTGGTGAACCAGGCGAGGCAGTCATTTGAGAAACCAAGGCTGTTGAGTCTGCCGATAAGAATGCGGTGATTGACAGAGTCGAAAGCCTTGGCCAGGTCGATGAAGACGGCTGCACAGTACTATCATTTATCGTTGGCGGTTATGATATCATTTAGGACCTTGAGCGAGGCTGAGGTGCACCCATGACCAGCTCTGAAACCAGATTGTATAGCGGAGAAGGTACGGTGGGATTCGAAATGGTAGGTGATCTGTTTGTTAATTTGGCTTTCGAAGACTTTAGAAAGGAAGGGTAGGATAGATATAGGTCTGTAACAGTTTGGGTCTAGAGTGTCTCCCCGTTTGAAGCAGGGGATGACCGCGGCAGATTTCCAATCTTTGGGGATCTCAGACGATACGAAAGAGAGGTTGAACAGGCAAGTAATAGGTGTTGCAACAATTGCGGTGGATAATTTTAGAAATTTAGGGTCCAGATTGTCTAGTCCAGCACATATGAAGTGCGTAAAAAGGTATGTAAACATTACTATAGTGACCAGTGTTCAATCACTATGTACAAGGGCAGTAGTCTCTGAGGTCAACCTGGGCTCAGAGGATTTCATATCATTTTGTATGTAATTCTGAGACACTCCATTTAGTATGATATGGCATGTATTAATTTGTGGATGTCCATCACACATTTCGTATGATATGTTACAAATTTCAATTCGTATTATATGTTACAAATTTTTCWAAAAGTATTTTCAGAATTTGCTAAACAAACTATATGTTACAAATTTGCTAAACTTAATATTTCTGAGGAATTCTAGCTAGGTGGCTAACGTTAGCTAGGCTAGGGGTTAGAGTTAAGGTTAGGGTTATGTTTTGGAGTTGGGTTAAGGTTAGGATTAGGGTTAAGGGAAGGGTTAGCTAAAAGGATTAGGGTAAGGGTTAGTTAACATGTTAAGTAGTTGTAAAGTTGCTCAAAGTATTAAGTAGTTGAAAAGTTGCTAATTAGCTAAAATGCTAAAGTTGTCTGTGATGAGATTCGAACTCGCAACCTTTGGATTGCTAGACGTACACATTTTTCCCTTAATAACCATCTGTCTTATGTTACCATACCACACGTAACATATCATCTTCATTTGTGTGTCCCAGATTTACATTTACTATGTTACGTCTAGTCTATGAGATCAGGCTGCTTTAGATTTTGGGGATTTGATTTATTAGGATCTCCATGGCAATGCCAAAGGCGAAAGCTAGTCTTACTGGGGTCCGACATATAACGAAAAGACACTACAGACAAAATACAATTTTTATACATTTAAAAACATTAACATGTTGTGGTGTGTGCATCTATCAGTTACACATACTGTACATGTCAGTATACAACAAGTAGGTCACATGAGGGAAAGGCGTTGTGCCATGAGGTGTTGCTTTATTTGTATTTTGAAAGCAGGTTTGCTGTTCACTTGCGCTATATAAAATGGAAGGGAGTTCCAT
Organism: Salvelinus sp. IW2-2015; assembly: GCF_002910315.2. Lineage (NCBI taxonomy): Eukaryota > Metazoa > Chordata > Actinopteri > Salmoniformes > Salmonidae > Salvelinus > Salvelinus sp. IW2-2015. The sequence goes on from NC_036838.1 coordinate 53,780,161, forward strand.
GTACTCATGACTCTGTATAATACTGTACGTTTCCTTGAACTTGTCCTGGACCTGGAGACTGTGAAAATAGTCCTGGTGGCATGTCTGGTGGGGTAAGTGTTTGTGTCAGTGCGGTGTGTAAGTGGACTATGCAAACAATTTCCAAATTGATGTTTCCTATAAAAACAAGAAGTGACACAGTCAGTCTTTCCTCACCTCTTAGCCAAGACAAACTGGCATGCATAGTATGAATATTAGCCCTCTGATTACAATGAAGAGCAAGGCGTGCTGCTCTGTTCTGAGCCAGCTGCAGTTTAACTAGGTCTTTCTTTGAAGCACTTGACCAAATGACTGGACAATAATCAAGATAAGATCAAACTAGAGCCTGCAGGACTTGCTTTGTGGAATGTGGTGTCAAAAAAGCAGAGCATCTCTTTATTACAGACAGACCTCTCCCCATCTTTACAACCGTTGAATCTATATGTTTTGACCATGACAGTTTCCAGTCAAAGGTGACACCAAGTAATTTAGTCCCCTCAGCATGTTCAACAGCCACACCATGCATTACAAATTCAGCTGAGGTCTAGAACTTTTATTTGTATCAAATATAATGCTCTTAGTTTAGAGATGTTCAGGACCAGMCRATTACTGGCCATCCATTCCACAACAGACTGCAACTCTTTGTTAAGGGTTTCAGTGACTTCGTTAGTTGTGATTGCTGATGCGTATATGGTTGAATCATCAGCATATATGGGCACATGCTTTGTTTAATGCCAGTGGCAGGTCATTGGTAAAAATAGAAAAGAGTGGAGGGCCTAGAGAGTTGCCCTGCAGTACACCACACTTTACATGTTTGACATTAGAGAAGCTTCCATTAACCTTTCATTGCTACCCATCCCGGATCCGGGAGCATCCTCATCAAAAAAGCTGACTAGCATAGCCTAGCCTAACGCGACAGGGATATCATATAATATAATTTTCATGAAATCACAAGTCCAATACAGCAAATGAAAATAAACTCTTGTGAATCCAGCCATCATTCCGATTATAAAATGTTTTACACGAAAACACAATATGTATTTCTATTAGCTAACCACAATAGCAAAAGACTCAACCGCATATTTTCACAATTTTTCTACCGCATAGGTAGCTATCACAAAACCGACCAAATAGAGATATAATTAGTCACTAACCAAGAAACAACTTCATCAGATGACAGTCTTATAACATGTTATACAATAAATTTATGTTTTGTTCGAAAATGTGCATATTTGAGGTATAAATCATAGTTTTACATTGCAGCTACCATCAAAATATCACCAAAGCAGCCAGAATAATTACAGAGAGCAACGTGAAATACCTAAATACTCATCATAAAACATTTATGAAAAATACATGGTGTACAGCAAATGAAAGATAAACATCTTGTGAATCCAGCCAATATTTCCCATTTTTTAAGTGTTTTACAGCGAAAACACAATATAGCATTATATTAGCTTACCACAATAGCCAAACACACAAATGCATTTATTAGCAGCAAAAGGTAGCGATCGCAAAAACCAGCAAAAGATATCAAATTAATCACTAACCTTGACCAACTTCATCAGATGACAGTCTTATAACATCAGGTTATACAATACACTTATGTTTTGTTCGAAAATGTGCATATTTTGAGCTACAAACCGTGGTTATACATTGTGAATATGTAGCATCGATTCACCAAATTGTCCGGAGCTATTTTGGACACTCACCTAATCTGACCAAAGAACTCATCATAAACTTTACAAAAAAATACATGTTGGACAGCAAATGAAAGATACACTAGTTCTTAATGCAACCGCCGTGTTCGATTTTTTAAAATAACTTTACCATAACAAACAGCTTACGTTATAGCGAGACAGCGCCCGCAAAAAGGGCGGATAATAGGACTAAACATTTTCCACAGAAATACGAAATAACATCATAAATTGTTCTTACTTTTGCTGAGCTTCCATCAGAATCTTGTACAAGGAGTCCTAGGTCCAGAATAAARCGTTGTTTGGTTTTAGAATGTCCTTCTCTCCTGTCGAATTCGCTCCACAAGGCTAGCCAATGTTGATGACGTTCCCAATTTCTCTCGACGCAGAGAACGGAAAACTCCAAAAGTCCCATTAAACGTTGAATAAACTGATAAAACTCGGTTGAAAAAACCTACTTTATGATGTTTTTCTAATATGTATCAAATAAAAACAAAGCCGGAGATATTAGCCGTGTATACCGAACGCTTATCATAAGACAATATGGAGGTACTTCCCGCGCACTGGTAGACAAAGAAAATTCTGGACACGTCATTCCAAGAGCTCTTGTTCGACCTCAGATCAAGCTAGACACCCCATTCCACCTTCCACTGCCTGTTGACATCTAGTGGAAGGCGTATGCAGTGCATGCATATCCATAAATATAAGGCAATTCAATAGGCAGGCCCTGGAACAGAGCATCGTTTTTAGATTTTTCACTTCCTGTCTGGAAGTTTGCTGCAAAATGAGTTCTGTTTTACTCACAGATATAATTCAAACAGTTTTAGAAACTTGAGAGTGTTTTCTATCCAATAGTAATAATAATATGCATATTGTACAATCTAGAATAGAGTACGAGGCAGTTTAATTTGGGCACGATTTTTTCCAAAGTGGAAACAGCGCCCCCATATTGACAAGAATTAAAGAGAGCCCTCTGAGTTCTATTAGATAGATAGCTCTGAATCCACAATATGGCAGAGGTTGAAAAGCCATAACACATATGTTTTCTCAACAACAGGTTATGGTCAATAATTTCAAAGGTTGTACTGAAATCTAACAGTACAGCTCCCACAATCTTCTTATTATCAATTTATTTCAACCAATAATCAGTAATTTGTGTCACCGCAGTACATGTTGGGTGCCCTTCTCTTTAAGCATGCTGAAAATCTGTTGTTAATTTGTTTACGTAGAAGTAGCATTGTATTTGGTCAAACACTATTTTTTCCAACAGTTTGCTAAGAGCAAGCTGCTGTTAAAACCAGCTTTATCATTCTTGGGTAGCAGAATGATGTTGGCTTCCCTCCAGGCCTGAAGACAAAGACTTTCCTCTAGGCTCAGATAGAAGATACTGTATGACAGATAGGAGTGGATATAGAGTCAGCTACCATCCTCAGTAGCTTTCCATCTAAGTTGTCTATGCCAGGAGGTTTGTCATTATTTTTTTACCTTTATTTAACTAGGCAAGTCAGTTAAGAATAAATTTTCATTTTCAATGACAGACTAGGAACAGTGGGTTAACTGCCTTGTTCAGGGGCAGAACGACAGATTTTTACCTTGTCAGCTCGGGGATTCGATCTTGCAACCTTTCAGTTACTAGTCCGACACTCTAACCACTAGGCTACCTGCCGCCCCATTATTGATCGATAACAATAATTATTTCACCTCTCCCACACTAACTTTCCAAAATTCAAACTTGCAATGCTTTTCTTTCATTATTTCTTTTTTTTTTATACATTAGTACGATGGCTCACTGTTCGTTGTTGGCATTTCCTGCCTACGTTTTCCCACTTTGCCAATGAAGTAATTATTAAAATAATTGGCAGCATCAAATGGTTTTGTGATGAATAAGCCATCTGATTCGATGAAAAATGGAGTTGAATTTGTCTTTCTGCCCATTATTTCATTTAAAGTACTCCAAAGTTGTTTTTCTTTATATTATTGATCTTGGCTTCATAATACAGTTTCTTCTTCTTTTTGTTGAGTTTAGTCACATCATTTCTCAATTTTCAGTAAGTCAGATGTCCACTATTTTTGCCCCATCTCTTTCAACCATACAGTTTTTCAATTCCTCATCAATCCATGAAGCCTTAACAGTTCTAACAGTCAGTTTCTTAACAGGTGCATGTTTATCAATCAATAGAAGAAGCAATTTCATAAATGAATCAAGTGCAGCGTCTGGAGGCTCCTTATTAATCACATCAGACCTACAAATATTTTTAACATCCACATAAGAGTGACAGCAAAATCTTTTGTATGATCTCTTATAAACTATTTTAAGCCCAGCTGTTGGAACGTTGGCTTTCCTGGATATAGCCACTATATTGTGATCACTGCATCCAATGTGTACAGCTTTAGAAAGTTCTACAGTATTAGTAAAAATGTGATTGATACATGTGGATGATCTTGTTCCTGTAGTGTTTGTAAACATCCTGGTAGGTTGATTAATAACCTGAACCAGATTACAGGCACTGGTTACATGGAGAAGCTTCCTCATGAGTGGACAGCTTGATGAAAACCAGTCAATATTCAGGTCCACAAGAACGTAGACCTCTCTGTTTACATCACATACACAAAAAGCATTTCACACATATTATTTAGATTCTGACTGTTAGCACTTGGTGGCCTATAGCAACACCCCAAAAGAAAAGGCTTTAGATGTGCCAGGTGAACCTGCAACCACTACACTTCAATAACTCTTGACATCAGATCTTCTCTAAGCATTACAGGGATATGGCTCTGAATATATACAGCAACACCTCCCCCATAAGCGTTTCTGTCTCTTTTGTTATATCCTTATTTTGCTACTGCTGTATCATCATATGAATTATCTAAGTGAGTCTCAGAAATGGCTAATATATAAATGTTATTTAATGTTAACAAGTTATTGATTTCATGAACCTTATTTCTAAGGCTACATATATTAGCTCCTTGATTCTATCTTATATAGCAAAATTTGAATGTGTTTTTTACACTGGATAAAAGCACAGAGACACAGAGCTACAAAGTGGTTTATCATGCACTGCATTTGTATGATATATGTATGATATTAAAAAAAACATTGACTACAGTTCAGGGCAGGGTACTGGGCGGAGGCCATCTAGTGGTGTCTATTTATCAGTCTGATGGCCTGGAGATAGAAGCAGTTTTTGAGTATTTTCAGCTTTGATGCACCTGTACTGTCTTCGCCTTCTAGATGGTGGCGAGGTGAATAGGCCATGGCTCGGGTGGCTGAGGTTCTTGATGATCTTCTTGGCCTTCCTGTGGCAACGGATGCTCTAGATGTCCTGGAGGGTAGGCAGTGTGCCCCCGGTGATGCGTTGCGGACGGTGCAGTTGCCGTACCAGGCGGTGATACAGCCAACAGGATGCTCTCGATGGTGCATATGTAGAAGTTCGTTTCCTGAGGTTTCCTGAGGTTGAAGAGGTGCAGTTGCACCTTCTTCCCACACTGTCTGAGTGGGTGGACCATTTCAAGTTGTCAGTGATGTGCAATCAGAGGAACTTTTCACCCTCTCCACTGCGGCCCTGTCAATGTGGATGGGGGCGTGCTCCCTCTGCTGTCTCCTGAAGTCCATGACGTTAACCTCTAACGAGCCTCTACCCCGGGTCCGGGATCACCCCCCACCCCCCCCACACACTGATTAGCATAGCTAGCATAGCTTCACAAGTAGATAGTAGCATCTAAATATCATTAAATCACAAGTCCAAGACACCAGATGAAAGATACAGATCTTGTGATAACCACCATTTCCAGATTTTTTAAATGTTTTACAGGGACAGAACAAAATTTAATCTTATTAGCTAAACACGTGAGAAAAATACCACTTTTCTAACTCCCATCCAGTTCTCTTACTACTTCAAGGGCTATCACCAATTCGGCTAAACTAAGATATTGATACCCAACCAAGAAAAAAACCTCTTCAGCTGACGTCTGATAACATATTTATGGTATAGGATAGGTTGTGTAAGAAAAAATGCACTATTTTCAGGGAGAAATCACAGTTTACAATTGCACACGACCATCACAAGACGACATAGAATTACCTATAGAAGAGCAACGTGTAGACCAATTACTCTAATAAGAACACTTTCATAGAATAGACAAAGCTAAGCAATGGAAAAGACCCGAATTCTTGGTGATTCCAGACAATATTTCAATTTCTAGCGTTTTACAGCAAAACACAATAAATCAGACTAGTTGAGCATTACCACATGTGAAAACGTTACCACGAGCACGATTCCAAAAGCCAAAGAGCCTAAACGTATACTCACCGCCAAATATATAATTTTCACAACCTTCTCAGCAATTCTTCCGATGACACTCTCGTAACATATTTACAACATACATATTACAGTTTGTCGAAAATTGTGGCATATTTAGCCATACAAAACCGTGTTAACAATGGAAATAGTCACAACTCAAGCATCAAAATGAGGGATCGTCAGCTTACAAGGTATCTAGTTTACATCGAAAAGTAAAATCATATACTTGACTAAAAATCAAGGGTGACAGGACATCGAAAGACAAAATTAGTCATTAATGCAACTCGTCATGGATCTGTGCACATTTCTCTTAAAATATTCATCATCAGTCACTTAGGAACTGTTCCTCAACTCTCTAAGTCACATGTTGGTTTGTCCATAAGTGAGGGTCATGAGGCGTACTACGCCTACAACAAAAACTCGAGCGAAATATTGTGCATTCTTATAAAATAGGTTTGCGACAGACAAAACCAATCTGGATGACTTTAGGCTACGGAGTATATTTCCTGTCCAATATATATATCAATTTTGATGCTGCTCTCTTCCACTCAGGATACTACATGTGGGCAGATATACACCATTAATTCTATTAGTTATATATAGCATAGTTCCTATGAGCAGAATTTAGGTGCGCTCGATAAGTATAGCTCTCTCGTCCTTACGCAAAATGATCTCTCATACCTAACAAATCCACAGGAAACCGAGACCACCGAAACGTATCCCAGAGCAGCGCTCTTATAAATTGTCTGACAACGACACACAGATTAATTACAATGATTCAGGAAGATCGCGCACTCATTTCCACGAACCTTACTCAATTTATTGCTACAATAAGCCATTACTGAGTTAGAGAGATAGAACTTACATGGATGAACGATTATGATCCCGTCTAAAAGCAGGTGGTCTGAGATCAACCCAAGGCTCTGATTCAACGAGCTAAAAAAACCAACAACATGACCACAGCGACAAAGGATAAGTCTCACCTAGGTTTACAACACAAGCAGATTAATTGGAGATAGACGGCACAGTCCCGATGATCATCTTCGTGACCATGACTTGATCGACGCGCGAAGAAAAGAGAATGTGATTAGAGTTATCACTTGCCACCACAGTTTTTTCGTGTAGTGATATAGTGGCTAGTGAATTTTGCAACTCCAGACTCCACATTCAAAACGTTGAATGCCTAGAGCAGCAAAAACCAAGCAGGAAAGAGGCGAATAAGGCTATGTGTCGGTCTTCTCATTTTCTATTGGCTCAGCGGCATCACTATATCGCACCTATTAGAAAGCAAGACTCCAGTGATTTCAGCACGGTAAAAAAGTTTGGGAGAATAACTCTACCAATTCGAATGAGTTTCGGATTGACCCTGGCATGTCATGAAAAGTGCTGTAGACTATAGTCTCTGCCACCACTCAGAGCATAAAAAAGGGATCCAACGAGAACGATATAGAAACTGAAAGTGTTTTTCTATCCAATATATAGTACTACAAATATAATAACCTATGCATTACTCCTGTACGAGTCAAGAGACATTTAAGCAACGAGCACCGTTTGGTAATTATTGGAGTATTCCCCAAATGATATGCTAATGCCGAAAGCCGCGAGCCGCCTCCACCGTATAGACTCTTACGCACAAAGTAAGTTGCTATCTTCAAAAGGGAGGAAGAGAGTTTCTCTATCCGTGCTGCTACCGACTTCGCACTAGGAGCCCATCCATGCCTCCCATCACTGCCAGGCGAGTCTCCATCAAGTGAGTGTGGTAAAATCATGTGACCTACCTAGTCACTGGTTCAACTGCCGTTCATCTGAAAACTTGACTGCACATTGAGTTTGGCTGTGGAACCCAACTGGATTTTATTCGGACGGAGACTATTTTACAGTGGTTCCCAACCTGCTAATAGTCAATTCATACGACTTCCACCTCCTCAAATCTAGCTGAAAACTGATTATAGACATACTGCTCAGGACCGAATATATATCTTTATGCCTGCTAGTGTCTCTCAGATTTGAGATCCAAATATCTTACTCTCTCATTATCTTACTTCAAGTAGGTAGATTTAGTTTTCTCACTCAGGTTTTTCTCTACTTCAACATGCCCACCTCTAGTCTTGTATGTCTCTCTACAGTTTGACCATTCTTCTGCACCTACTCCCTATGACTCATTAGGGGCTCACCAACCACATAGTAGTACACGTCAACCAATGTAATCTATTGCCTCATCTTGCTCACTAATCTTACTACCTCTCCATCTCTATATTCACGTCTCGCCTCAACTTTTCTCTTCTTCCTATCCCATCTTGTGTGTCCCTTGTTGTGAATGCGTTACCATTTTTGGCTACATTATGTGCTACAATGACACTCCGGTTATATATACTAAGTGATATCGAGGGATCTCTGACAGTATGATTGCGGTGTGAATGTCCTTTATGGTTTTGGATCGAACTGCGACTATCTTGTACTAGGTCTGATAATGTTTACCTTGAGTGTAATGTGATATATTACGGTCTTATATCTCTCGCGTAGCTCTATCGATCAGTGACACAAGTTAATTCCTACCAGCTATTCAACCTCATCTTGGCCCAGATTTCGGTGCCAATTGGTGCTCTTATCGACATGGATTGAGTTTTTGTGATTTTCATCATTCATCTACTATTTACAGGGCAGGACATAGATGAAACCTCTTTGGTAAGCAAGGAGATTTTTTGCTTCTCATAATGCAATATAAAAGAGAGTATAAAATCAAGACTGGTGGGGAGGGAGAAGGGAGTATAACATGCAGGATGTTCTCTCTCCCTCTCTTTACTCCGGCGTGGGATACTCTACGATGCTACATAAGACTATAAGACGCTCACATCCTTCTGCGTTGTAGTCTACTAAGGCGTCTATTGTGGAGTCATGCTCGCATCTGAAGTATTCCATTAAAAATATCTGCTACTTTCATGGTAAGTATTCGCTGTTCTCTGTAGTAAAGCTTGCCTATCTGCGGAGTATCCGAGTTATAATCATGACTTTACATCTAGCACCGAGTATCCGTTGGGGCAGAATCAGCCGGACATCTGCGGATTTCTCGTTAGATATTCGATTTCTCTGTACGCAACATTCACCTTTCTATAACCACAAGAATTGGACTCTCTTTATCATTTCCTCTCTCTGCGGAACCGCGGAGTACTCGTGATCGTTTCGACGGACGCACTCTGCTTTCTCGATTTAAATAATGCACATGTACAGTTTGCCCGATCCAGACCTGTATCATACCCGGACTCTCTTATATTTCGTTTCGCTGGCGATTCGAGGTCGTAACAGCATCATCCCATTTCTAGCCCATGACTCGCGTAATGAACTTTCTAAACCTCTCCCTTCCCCTTCTCCCACTCTCTTTATCTTTATCTCCTCTCTCCGCAGTCCGCTTTCCATACAGCCACTCTCGTTTATTTCTTATATCTCCATCTTCTCCCACTCGCCTTTCTCCACTCTCGTTTAATTACAATTACATATAATTCAATATTCAATTCAAGGGGCTTATTGGCATTGGGAAAACATGTGTTAACTTGCCAAAGCAAGTTGAGGTAGGATATTTATACAAAAGTGAAATATAACAAATACATTTAACAGAAAACATTCACTACAGAAGTTCAAACATAAAGACATTACAAATGTATATTAATATATATACAGTTGTTAACCAATGTACAAATGGTTAAAGCACACAAGTTAAATAAATAAGCAAAATATGGGTTGTATTTTTACAATTGGTGTTTGTTCTTTACTGGTTGCCCTTTTCTTCGTGGCAACAGGTAAAATCTTGCTGCTGTGATGGCAACACTGTGGAATTTCTCCCAGTAGAATATGGGAGGTTTTATCAAATTGGATTGTGTTTTCAAATGTCTTCTGTGGTCTGTGTAAGTCTGAGGGAAATAATGTCTCTCTAAATATGGTCATAACATTGGGCAGGAGGTTAGGAATGAGCTCCAGTTATCCAACTCATTTTGGGGCAGTGGTGCACATAGCCTGGTCTCTCGTTGAGAGCCATGTCTTCTCCTACGCGCGGCCTTTCTCAATAGCAAGGCTCATGCTTCCTGAGTCTGTAACATAGGTCAAGCTTTCTCTTAAGTTGGGTCAGTCCACAGTGGTCAGGTATTCTGCCACTGTTGTACTCTCTGTTTAGGGGCCAAATAGCATTCTAGTTTGCTCTGTTTTTTGTTAATTCTTTTTCCAATGTGGTCAGTAATTAATCTTTTTGTTTTCTCATGGGATTTGGTTGGGTTCCTAATTTGCTGTTGTCTGGGTTGCTCTGTGGGGTGTGTTTTGTATTTGTGAAACAGAAGCCCCTGGAGACAGCTTCTTCTAGGGACTCTTCTCCAGGTTCCATTCTCTCTGTAGGTGATGGCTTTTGTTATGGAAGGTTTGAGGAATCGGCTCTTTTAGGTGGTTGTAGAATTAACGGCCTTTCTTTTCTTGGATTTGCATAAATTAGTGGGTATGTCGGGGGGGCCTAATTCTTGCTCTGCATGCATTATTTGGTGTTCCTACGTTGTACACGGAGGATCTTTTTGGCAGAATTCATGCAGAGTCTCAATTTGGTGGTTTGCTCCATTTTGTGAAATCTTGGTTGGTTGAGCGGACCGCCCGCTTCACAACCATAAAGGGCAATGGGCCTCTTATGACTGATTCAGTATTTTTAGCCAGATCCTAACTTGGTATGTTGAAATTTATGTCCTTTTGATGGACATAGACAGGCCCCTTTTCTTGCCTTGTCTCTCAGATCGTTCAGCAGCTTTGTGGATAGTTTCCTGTGGTGCTTGATGTTTTAGGCCGAAGGTATGTATAGTTTTTTTGCTGTCTGTCTAGGGCAATAGGTGTCTACGATTGGAATTTGTGGTCCTTGGTGACGTGGACCTTTTTTGGAACACATTGTTTTGGTCTTACTGAGATGACTGTCAGGGGCCCAGGTATGACAGAATCTGTGCAGAAGATCTAGGTGCTGCTGTAGGCCCTCCTTGGGTTGGGTGACCGAAGCACCAGATCATCAGGCACCGACGAGTAGACATGTTGACTTCGGGATCTTACTAAGGGTGAGGACCTGGGTCTTTATCTTTCTCTCTCTCCCATCCCTTTCTCCCACTCTCTTTATCTTTCTCTCTCTCCCATCCCTTTCTCCCACTCTCTTTATCTTTCTCTCTCTCCATCCCTTTCTCCCACTCTCTTTATCTTTCTCTCTCTCCCATCCCTTTCTCCCACTCTCTTTATCTTTCTCTCTCTCCCATCCCTTTCTCCCACTCTCTTTATCTTTCTCTCTCTCCCATCCCTTTCTCCCACTCTTTACTCTTCTCTCTCTCCCATCCCTTTCTCCCACTCTCTTATTCTTTCTCTCTCTCCCATCCCTTTCTCCCACTCTCTTTATCTTTCTCTCTCTCCCATCCCTTTCTCCACTCTCTTATCTTTCTCTCTCTCCCATCCCTTTCTCCCACTCTCTTTATCTTTTCTCTCTCTCCCATCCCTTTCTCCCACTCTCTTTATCTTTTCTCTCTCTCCCATCCTTTCTCCCACCTCTCTATCTTTTTCTCTCTCTCCCATCCCTTTCTCCCACTCTCTTTATCTTTCTCTCTCCCATCCCTTCTCCCACTCTCTTTATCTTTCTCTCTCTCCCATCCTTTCTCCCACTCTCTTTATCTTCTTCTCTCCCATCCCTTCTCCCACTCTCTTTATCTTTCTCTCTCTCCCATCCCTTTCTCCCACTCTCTTTATCTTTCTCTCTCTCCCATCCCTTTCTCCCACTCTCTTTATCTTTCTCTCTCTCCCATCCCTTTCTCCCACTCTCTTTATCTTTCTCTCTCTTCCCATCCCTTTCTCCCACTCTCTTTATCTTTCTCTCTCTCCCATCCCTTTCTCCCACTCTCTTTATCTTTCTCTCTCTCCCATCCCTTTCTCCCACTCTCTTTATCTTCTCTCTCTCCCATCCCTTTCTCCCACTCTCTTTATCTTTCTCTCTCTCCCATCCCTTTCCCACTCTCTTTATCTTTCCTCTCCCATCCCTTTCTCCCACTCTCTTTATCTTTCTCTCTCTCCCATCCCTTTCTCCCACTCTCTTTATCTTTCTCTCCCCATCCCTTTTCTCCCACTTCTTTATCTTTCTCTCTCCATCCTTTCTCCCACTCTCTTTATCTTTCTCTCTCTCCATCCCTTTCTCCCACTCTCTTTATCTTTCTCTCCTCCCATCCCTTTTCTCCCACTCTCTTATCTTTCTCTCTCTCCCATCCCTTTCTCCCACTCTCTTTATCTTTCTCTCTCTCCCATCCCTTTCTCCCACTCTCTTTATCTTTATCTCTCTCTCCCATCCCTTTCTCCCACTCTCTTTATCTTTCTCTCTCTTCGCTCTCTTTCTCTCTCCATGTCTCACATTCTCACTTCTTTTATCTTGCAGTTTTTATCTCTGTTTGGTTCGCTAAAGATGAGATATAGTAGTATGTGTACCAAGTTATAGGTAAGAAATAAAACACTGTAAATAGTATCTCATTCAGGTCAATTAGAAGGATAAAATGTCATTCTCCAAATGGACTCTAGAAACACAGAGAAGGGACTGCATACTGCCAATGTTATGATTATGTGGTGATATTGTGAATACATCAACAATCTTTTCATTTTCTATGAAAATTAGTTTGCTCTTCTTGGCATCATTAAATAAGGTAGTTCAGATTGGCCCGATCTCAAGCTCTAATGAGTGCATAATGCTTTTAAAAATAGAGAATCCGGCAAGGATTTTTGTTGTGTGTATCCCTGAGTTTTCGTGTGTGTGTACAACTGTGTGTGTGTTGTAGATGTCTAATAAAAGGTAAATTGTGTGCATTTTCACCCTCATTAAACAGATTCGATTTGGTAAAGGTCCTGTGAGCCTCAGCCTCTAACCACTGTCTGAATCATTTAACCTGAGCCCAGGTTTCCTTCCCCTGGTCAGCCCAAGTTATACCAATGATTCTCACTCACATGATGTTACAATACAGGCTCTGCTGCCCTATCTAAACTCCCTTCATACACTTGTGGATCAATGACCACATCAAAGAGTATGGTTGTGAATGTACAGTACAGAATGTACAGTACAGTGGTCTGCAGGAGTGCATTGCTGGGTATGGATGTGTGCTGTAGAGGCGTTTTAGAGCAGTATGAGTGTATCCGTACATGTGTGTAGATGTGTGTGTGATCTCTGTGCGTATAATGACAAAATAGAGAGGCCCGTCACCGTACTGTCGTACGGTCTGATAGAGCTTTCCGGTAGGTGCTTAAGTGACACACCACTCAGTTCTATTTCTCTCAGCTGAAACATATCCTCCTGAAGATGGGGGGAAAGGGTGAGGAGAAGTAAGGGAAGGGAGCGGGATTAATTGCTCACCAAGGAGAGGAAGATAACATCATATGTTTAAAACCCGTCACAACTAATCCTGTCAATTCTTGGGCCAGAATAATGAAAATGGAGGAAGAAATAATGTCTCTCTCATATATATATATATTTCAGCTCCCAGTTCTCAGAGAGAGAAAGTGTATTATGTGTTTGTGGTGAGTTATGTGTGTTTGTGGTGAGTTATGTGTGTTTGTGGTGAGTTATGTGTGTTTGTGGTGAGTTATGTGTGTTTGTGGTGAGTTATGTGTGTTTGTGTCTGTACAAAAACTGGATGTGATGCAACTGGTGTCTGTGACTGTTTTTGAATGAATGAAGTACTGGATGTTCATGTTAGGTACCTCCTGCCTATAACCACTCCTGACCTCCTTGCGCTACCTCTCCCCTCAATATCTACACTCCCCTCCTCCTCACTCCAGTCCAAACATACCCCTCTCTACCTCCACGACCAACACCTGTCGTTCTCAACCATCATCCCCTCCACCCTTGCACCCGCAGCATTCCCCTCTTACCCCTGTCATTTCTCTGTCATAGATGCTCACCCGCTCATGTTCCTCAAGGCTTCAAATTTCATTTGGTTTCAATCTGGTGTAATTGCTTGGAGAGGTGGGTGCGTTTGCATGTTGGGTTCTCGTTCCTCTGCTGGAAGAGTGTGTGCGTGCGTGCGTGCGCATGTGTGTGTGGAGTGTCGTGTAGTGTAGTGTAGTGTGTGTGTGAACATCTCAAACAATAGCCCGGGCGGACACAGACTGTCACTGATACACTTTGTCAAACAGCAGCAGCTGTCAATGCTTTCAGGCTCACATACAATGGTTCTTTCAGACAGCATACATACACCTTTCCCTTACATGGGGAAATAGGAATGGAAATGAAATAGGTACAAGACATCATGAAATATCTTTCATCGGTAACTCCTCATGACCTTTAGTTGAATATGTAACCATTTCATTATTCTATCAGAAATTCTAGGGCAACATGGAGGATGATTGAAGTAAAGGGCACAGAATGTGTGGCTCAAATAAACAGTTTGCCCTTGAGCTGCAGGCGATGGTGAGGTGAGAGGAGGAGGGCTGTTAAGCTGATGGACTGAGATAACATCATTTTGATAGTACATTCTTTATTTGCTCTTTCCGTTTGCAGCCACGCTATGTATTACAGTGTATCTGCCTTGTTGCTTATGATGAGGTCGCCGGCTAAATGAATACATGTAAATGTGTGTATAATTAATTGCATGTTTATTAGTAAGAGTCCTCTAGAGCGCTGATTGTGTGTGATGAGTGTGTGATGTGAACATATCTTTGTGAGGCGTGTGGGTGTGCAATATTTGCCTATGTGAGCAGGGGTGATTGACACAGATTTGTCACACTGTGTGTATGCAGTCACAATGTCCTATCTCTCCCACACATTGGCTCCTATACAACAACTGTGGGGGATTTCAACCAGTGTCATTGTATACCTGTTCATGCGTGGTGCATGTGTGTACTACTGAGGGGAGGACAGCTCGTAATAATGACAGGAACGGAGTCAGTGGAATGGCATCAAACACATGTGAAACCATGTGAAACCATTTGAAACCATGTGAAACCATGCTGGAAAACCCCCCCCATTTGTTTTATGCGAGAACCACGTTTAAAACCAATGTGAAACCATGGAATTGTTAAACCAGCGTTAAACATGTGAAACCATGTGAAACCATTTTGAAACCTAGTGCCAATGGAAACCGTTACATGCGAGAACCATTGTTGAAACCAATGTGAAACCATGTGAAACCATGTGAAACCATCGTTAACCATGTGAAAGCATTTGAACCCATGTGAAAAAACCATTGTAAACCATGTGAAACCAGTTTAAACCATTGTGAACCCATGTGAACAAAACCATGTGAAACCGTGTTGAAACCATGTTAAAACCATGTTGAAACCATGTGAAACCATGTTGAAACACCATGTGAAACCATGGAAACCATGTGACAACCATTTGAAACATGTGAAAACCATGTTGAAAACCATGTGAAACCATGGAAAACCATTGTAAACCATGTGGAAACCCTGTGTAAACCATGTGAAACCATGTGAACACATTGAATCCATGTGAAACCATGTGAAACCATGTAAACATGTAAACACCATGGAAACCATAGTGAAACCATGGAAACCATGTAAAACCATGTGAACCCTGAAACCATGTGAAACCATGGAAACCCTGTAACCATGAAACCCATGTGAAACCATGGAAACCCATGTGAAACCATGTAAACCCATGGAAACCATGATTGAAAACCATGGAAACCATGTGACCAGACCACGAACCCATGTGAAACCATGTTAACAATCCATGTGAAACCCTGTGAAAACCATGTGAAACCATGTGAAACCCTGATGTAAACACCATGAACACCATGTGTTTGATTGTTTTTACATACCGTATCCATTCATTCCGCTCGTATTCTACCACGAGCCCGTCCTCCCAATATAATGAGTCGCACCAACTCCGCTGGTTATTGTATGAAGGTGTGTGTTGTCGCTGTGTCATGTGTGGTGTGCGTTTTGTGTGCGTGTGCGCTGCTGGCTGTTTTTGCGTGAGCGACGTGCGCGTGTGCGTGTGGTTGATTGTGTAAGTGTGTGACGTGTGTGGGTGATGCGGGGTGTATATGTATCTTGTGCTATTGGTGTGTGGTGTGTGGTGTGTTGTGATGTGTTGTGTGTGTGATGTTGTGTTGGTGTGTGTGTGTGTGTGTGTGCGTGTGTTGTGTGTGACTGTCGTGTGTTGTGCGTGCGTGTGTGTGTGTGGCTGCTGTGTGTGTGTGATGTGTGTGTGTGTGTGTTGTTGCTGTGTGCATGTGTGTGTGTGTGTGTGTGTCGTGTCGTAAGTAGTATTAACAGATTATGTGCATACTTTGCAACTCCAACACACATCATTAAGTTTGCTGATGACACAACAGTGGTAGGCCTGATCACCGACAACGATGAGACAGCCTATAGGGAGGAGGTCAGAGACCTGGCTGTGGTACCAAGACAACAACCTCTCCCTCAACGTGATCAAGGAGATGATTGTGGACTACAGGAAAAGGAGGACTGAACACGCACCCATTTTCATCAACGGGGCTGTAGTAGAGCAGGTTGAGAGCTTCAAGTTCCTTGGCGTCCACAACACCAACAAACTATCATGGTCCAAACACTAAGACAGTCGTGAAGAGGGCATGACAAAACCTATTCCCCGTCAGGAGACGGGAAAGATTTGGCATGGGTCCTCAGATCCTCAAAAGGTTTTACAGCTGTACCATCGAGAGCATCCTGACTGGTTGCATCACTGCCTGGTATGGCAACTGCTAGGCCTCCGACCGCAAGTCACCACAGAGGGTAGTGCGTACGGCCCAGTACATCACCGGGGCCGAGCTTCCTGCCATCCAGGACCTCTTTACCAGGCGGTGTCAGAGGAAGGCCCTAAAAATTGTCAAAGCCTCCAGCCACCCTAGTCATAGACTGTTCTCTTTGTTACGGCATGGCAAGCGGTACCGGAGCGCCAAGTCTAAGCCCAAGCCATAAGACTCCTGAATAGCTAATCAAATGGCTACCCAGACTGCATTGTTGGTTAAGGGCTTGTAAGTAAGCATTTCACTGTAAGGTCTACACCTGTTGTATTCGGCGCATGTGATAAATACAATTTCATTTGATTTCTGTGTGTGTGTGCATTCGACAGCTTGTGTGCTTTGCTACTGTGTGTTAGTGTGTGTGTTAAAATGATAGAGAGATTGAAGATGGAGGGAGATGTCAGTCCGTGTTCCTGCTCTGCATTTCTGTTCCCATCAGGTTGTGTGGCAGCGTCTGTTTGTTCACGTTGCTGCAGATGTTAGAAGGAGAGCTGATCAAGGAGGCATCTCTCCTTCAATCTGCTGTCGCTCCTGTCTGTCCCTCTCTCTCCTCTGATCTGCTGTCGCTCCTGTCTGTCCCTCTCTCGCCTTCAATCTGCTGTCGCTCCTGTCTGTCCCTCTCTCTCCTCTGATCTGCTGTCGCTCCTGTCTGTCCCTCTCTCTCCTCTGATCTGCTGTCGCTCCTGTCTGTACCTGTCTCTCTCTCCTCCGTTCTGCTGTCACTCCTCTCTCCTCTCTCTCTCTCTCTCTCTCTCTTTCTCTGCCTCTGCACAGCCTCTCTCACTCTCTCTCTCTTTCCGGAAGATGCAGGTGCCAGCAGCAAACAAAAACAAGCAGGTCAACTAGATACTCAGCAGATCTGTTAACAAATGTAGAACAGACAAAAAGAACAGCCTCGTGCTCGTCTTTGTGTTGTAATGTCAGAGGCTTTTTACCAGATGTGTTTCAGCCAAGCAGCAGGTATTGTTTTCAATTTGCTCTCTTTCTCTCTCTGTCTCTGTCTCCGTCACCTGCAAGGTCGATACATGAATAGCAACCTGCTGGGCCGGGTGGAAAACAACAACCATGTCTGGACTTGTTCTAAAATGGTGCCCTTGGGCTCTCTCACTATGATGCCAGTTACGCTAGATTGTCATGTGAATATTATGCAATCTGCATTGGAGGTGTTTCCATCAGACTGACTTTGTTGCCAATCAAAGGTTGTTCATGATGTAGTGCACATAAAAAACACTTTTGCTCTTACGTTTTCATGTACTGAATAAAAAACATGAGTTCAAAGTGTTTCCATTGCATTTTCCACTGTATCGATAGTTTTTTCATACAAACTGTTTCGATAAATGGCAAACTTGGGCATGGAAAACTCTACACAACAGTTCACATGCTCTCTAGACAACAGTTCACATGCTCTCTAGACAACAGTTGGCATGCTCTCTAGACAACAGTTCACATGCTCTCTAGACAACGAAGTTCCACCCGTGCCTACCTGACACACAGTTGGCTGCTCTCGTAGGACAACAGTTCACGTGCTCTCTAGACAACAGTTCACAGTGCCTCTAAGACAACAGGTTCACATCAAGCTCTCTAGACAACAGTTTGCAATGCTGCTCTACGACAACGGTTTCACATGCTCTCTAGACAACAGTTCACGTGCTCTGCTAGACAACAGTTTCACATGCTCTCTAGACAACAGTTCACACTGCTCTCTAGACAACAGTTCACGTGCTCTCTAGACAACAGTTCACGATGCGTCTCTAGACAACAGTTACATGCTCTCTAGACACAGTTACATGCTTATCTAGAAATTCACATGCTCTCTAGACACAGTTCACACTGCTCTCTAGACACAACAGTGGCGGTGTCTCTAGACAAGTTCACATGCTCTCTAGAAAGCGAGTTCAGCGATGCTCTCTAGACAACAGTTCACATGCTCTCCTAGACAACAGTTCACATGCTCTCTAGACAACAGATTCACGATGCTCTCTAGAGCAACAGTTCACATGCTCTCGTAGACAACATCACGATGCTCTCTAGAGCAAACAGTTTCACATGCTCTCTAAGACAACAGTTACATGCCCTCTGCTAGACAACAGTTCACAGTGCTCTCTAGGACAACAGTTTCACATGCTCTCTAGAAACAGTTACGTGCTCTTAGACAACAGTTCACGTGCTCTCTAAACAATTAGAGCCTAGACACAGTTCACATGCTCTCTAGGACACAGTACATGCTTCTACACAGTTACGTGCTCTCCTGGACAGAACAGTTCTCACATATGCTCTCCTATAGACAACAGTTCACCATAGCTGCTTCTGGACAACAGTTGGCTAGCTCTCCTAGACAACACGTTCACAGTGCTCATCCGTAGAAAACGATTCACATGCTCTCTAGATCAATACAGTTTCCACATGCTTTAGACGATACAGATTTCACGATGCCTCTAAGACATACAGTTCACATGCTCTCTAGACACACAGGTCACATGCTCTCTGGACAACAGTTTGGCATGCTCTCTCTAGAGGACAACAAACAAGTCACATGCCTCTTCTAGACAGACAAGTTCAACTGCGTCTCTAGACAACAGTTCACATGCTCTCGGACACAGTTGGACATGCTCTCGTAAGAAACAGTTTCGACATGCCTCTGGACAAACAGTTGGCATGGCTCTCTAGACAACAGTTCACATGCCTCTGGACAAACCGGTTGGCAATGCTCTCTAGACAACAGTTCACGTGCTCTCTCATGACCAACAAGTTCACCATGCTCTCTAATCAACAGTGTCACTGCTCTCCTAGACAACAGTTCACATGGCTCTCTAGACCACAATTCTAACATTGCTCATCATAGACAACAGTTTATCATGCTCTCGTAGACAACAGTTGGCATGCTCTCTAGACAGACAGTTACATGCTCCTAAGTACACAGTTTCAAATGCTGCTCTGGACAACAGTTTGGCGCCAATGCTCTCCTAGACCCATACATGTTGGCATGCTCTCTAGACAACAGTTCACAATGCTCTCTAGACAGCAGTTCACATGCTCTCTGACAACAGTTGCATGCAATCTCTCTAGATCAACAGTTGGCATTGCCCTCTAGACAACAGTTCATCGAATGCTCCTCGGACACAGTTGGCATGCTCTCTAGACAATCAGTTGACTATCTTCGTAGACAAAGCAGTTCACAATGGCTCTCTGGACAACAGTTGGCATGCTCTCTAGACAAAGCGTTGGCATGGTCTCTCTAGACGAAAGTTCACTGCTTCTAACCAACAGTTGCACGCCGTGCTCTCCTCTAGAGAAGACAAGTTCACAATGCTTCTAGACAATCCAGTTCACATGCTCTTAAGACAACAGTTAAGTGCCTCTTAGGACAACAGGTTGACATGCTCTCTGGACACAGTTCAATGCTCTCCTAGACAACAGTTCACATGCTCTCTAGACACAGTTTCACATGCTCTCTGGACAACAGTTTCACATGCTCTCTGGACAACAGTCCCAATGCTCTCTAACACAGTTCACATGCTCTCTAGACAACAGTTCACATGCTCTCTAGAACACATGTTCACTTGTGCTCTGTAATGCGATCAAACTAGTTTCGACATTGCTCTCTTAGACAATCAGTTCACGATGCCTGTCAGACAACAGTTGCACCGTGCCTTCAGAAACAGTAGTCACATGCTCCTCTAGAACAGAGTTCACGAATGCGCTCTAGACAAAGCAAGTACCGTGCTCTCCTAGACAAACAGTTTCACAATGAACTCTCCTGTAGACAAACAGTGATCAACATGCTGCTCTAGACAAACAGTGTCACATGCTTCTGACTAACAGTCTGGCATGCTCATCTAAGACAACATGTCACATGCTCATCTGGACAACAGTTGGATAGACTCTCTAAGGACAACATTCACATGCCCTCATAGACACAGTACATCGCTACTCTAGACACAGTTGCGGTGTCTCTAGACAACAGTTGCCTACTCTCTAAGAACAACAGTTGGGCGTGCTCTTTCTGAGACCACGAGTTTCACAATGCTCTCTAGACAACGAGTTGGTGTGCTCTCTAGACAGCAGTTGGTGTGCTCCTCATAGACGAACAGTTTCGCATGCCTCCTAAGCAACAGATTGGCATCATCTCTAGTAACATACAACGTTGGCTGTGGCTGCTCTAGACAATCAGTTGCATACTCTCTAGACAAGTAGTTGGCTGCTCTTAGACAACGAGTCACATGCTCTGCTTAGACAACAGTGGCAGTGCTCTCATAACACACATTGGTGAGGTCTCTCAGACAACAGTTTTACAATGCTCTCTACAAGACAACAGTTCACTATGCTCTATTATGACACAGTTGGCAATACTCTCTAAGACAAAGTGGCATGCCTCTTAGACAAGTTGGCGTGCTCTCGTAGACCACAGTTTCACTGCTTCTCTGGACAACAGTTTGGCAATAGCTCCGTAAGAGACAACAGTTGGCCATGGCTCTGCCTAGGCATACAGTGGGCGTGGCTCTCTTAGACAACAGTTTCACATGCTCTCTAGGACACAGTTAGGTGTGCTCTCTAGACAACAGTTGGCGTGCTCTCTAGGAACAGACAGTTGGGCAAATAGCTCTGCTAGACAA
This sequence comes from Salvelinus sp. IW2-2015, assembly GCF_002910315.2. NCBI lineage: Eukaryota > Metazoa > Chordata > Actinopteri > Salmoniformes > Salmonidae > Salvelinus > Salvelinus sp. IW2-2015. Next base: position 53,801,550 of record NC_036838.1, read on the forward strand.
CAGTTGGCGTGCTCTCTAGACAACAGTTTGGCGGTGCTACTCTAGACAAACAGTTCACACATGCTCTCTAGACAACAGTTTCACGTGCGTCTCCTAGACAACAGTTCACATTGCTCTCTGGACAGATTCACATGCTCTAGACAACAGTTCGCGATGCTCTCTAGGACAGCAGTTTTCAACAAGGATGCTCTCGTAGACACACAGTTTACATTATGCTCTCGTGGACAACAGTTCACATGCTCTGCTAGACATACAGTTCACGTGCTCATCTGACAACAGTCGTTAAGTGCATGCTCTCTGGACCAACAGTTGGCATGCTCTCTAGACCACAGTTGGCATGCTCTTGCTAGACAACACTTACACATGCTCTCTATTTTAAGATCAACAGTTCACGATGCTCTCATAGACACAGTTTAGCATGCTCTCCTAACAACAGTTTTACATGCTCTCTGGACAACAGTTGGCAAATGGCTCTCTAGAACAACAGTTGGCCCATGCTACTCTAAGACAACAGTTTACATGCTCTCTAGAACAGACAGTTTACATGCTCTTCTGGACAATCAGTTGGCATGGCTCGTCTAGACAACGAAGTGTGGCATGCTCTCCGTAGACCCCAGTTCACCCATGCTCTCTAGACAACCAGTTCACGTGCTCTCCAC
>NC_036838.1:53804837-53829179 GCF_002910315.2 Salvelinus sp. IW2-2015
GTGTGTGTGTGTGTGTGTTAGTGGGGTGGGGCTCTCTGAGTGTGTGTCTCACCTCAGAATTAGAATTAGACGTTAAGGCAGGGGTTCGCACAACCCCATTTTGATATCTGAAAATTCTCGCGACCCCACCCATGTGAAAAAAAAATTGAACTAACAGCCAAAGGTTACTTTTTTATTTGGGGCTGTAGCAGTCAATTGAAAAACATTTGAACAGTATTTCTGATTGTCTTCTCAACTCACTATCACATACTTTTAATGTGGGGCGATGACAGGCAATTGAAAATGAGTCTGACATAATGGAGCTTATTTCACCACCACTAATGAGATGGATGTGCTTGATGCCTAGGAGCTTCTCAAAGTCAGGGGGCGTAGTCGACAGTGCGCATCAAATTTCTGCTGTTGCATCCAACCTGGATCGATATTTGGCTTTAATGCAGACGAGAGCACTGCAGATATGAGCTGGCGAAGGGTAGTCTACCATTAGTGTTATGGTGCTTTCAAGACAACTGGGAACTCTGAAAATACAAGAACATGACATCAGTTATCTTTAGGTCGGAAAGTCAGAACTCTAGAAAGAGCCCAGAGTTCCCGAGTTGGAATTCTGAGTTGATGACCGTTCAAAACAATTTTTTCCCAGTCGGAGCTCGTTTCTTTCCGTGTTCCCAGCTGTCTTGAACGCACTGAAGTCGGAAGTTGAAAATGTCTGAGTTCCCAGTTGTTTTGAGACGGCAGGGTATTCCCTTTGAGTCAGGAACAAAAACTCCTCCGTAGTGACCCGTGAATGTGTTGTCTGCTGCATTCAGTCACATGACAGCTCAATCAGCTGTTCGATTTCACTTACAAACATTTAGACTGAGCCAGGATCACAGTCCAACGGATTGGGAAGTAGGTCAGTACCAAAGTGCTCTTCCAAGCGTTGGATGTGAGCAGTCATCACTCTTTTAGGACACTTAATGATGCTGTTTTCTATTATTTTCTTTTCGTTACACAGAAAGTCAACCAAGTCTGTTTTTTTACATCTATTGTGAATGACAACAGTTCCTCTCTCAATGCAAAAATATATCCTACACTCCCCCTCGATAACCACCAAGCCTCGGTGTGAAAAAGAACATTGTCATGCTCAAATCCCATATCTCCACATCGTTTTGTGAATAGGGGGCGCGGAGTGGATGTAATTTGATGTAGTTTACAATTGAAGTTACCTGCTGCAGTATACCTCTGAGTTCTGTGCTCAGCTTTTTTGCAGCCAGTTGCTCTCGGTGTATCATACAATGTGTCCATATGGCAGAGGCAGACACATTCAGAACTAGCAGGCAGAGGCCTGCCCTCTGTCCCGCCATAGATGGAGCCCCATCTGTTCAAAAGAACCCACCATTCTATCGCATGGAATCTGTTTTTCGTCAATATAGTCACGCAGCACACTGCCGTTTCCTGCTCGAGAATCGTGAGACTGAACAATATGTCAATGCAGGGCATCTCTGCCCACACAGCTAACGTCCATTTGGAGAGCATAAGCTGGGGTGTTTTTGAGTTGTTCAGTCAGTTTTCTCTTGATTGCTATTAATAGCAAACATTCTTTGTTTAAGTGTTTTCTGACAAAGGTATTGATGTGAGTTTCTGTGCCTCTGCCTCCCCACACATTGTTTTCACCGTATCAATTGCGTCCAGTAATATAAAAGTCTCTGCAATAGTGTGGTTTCATATCGTAGCAGGCCTAACCATTCACCGTGGGAATGATTCAAGTGCAACGCTCAAGTGTGCCCTGAGATCTAAGGGCGCTCTCTGGTTGAATTTGATCTTTTATATATGAATCGTTATCATTTCTATTTTTAAGGTTAACCACATTACAATGATTTTGAGATGCAAAGACAATATTATAATATCTTTTTATCTAATATATTTTTGTATATAAACTTAGCAAAAAAAGAAACATCCCTTTTTCAGGACCCTGTCTTTCAAAGATAATTCGTAAAAATCAAAATAACTTCACAGATCTTCCTTGTAAAGGGTTTAAACACTGTTTCCCATGCTTGTTCAATGAACCATAAACAATTATTGAACATGCACCTGTGGAACGGTCGTTAAGACAATAACAGCTTACAGATGGTAGGCAATTAAGGTCACATTTATGAAAACTTAGGACACTAAAGAGGTCTTTCTACTGGCTCTGAAAAACACCAAAAGAAAGATGCCCAGGGTCCCTGCTCATCTGGGTGAACTTGCCTTAGGCATGCTGCAGGGAGGCATGAGGACTGCAGATGTGGCCAGGGCAATAAATTGCAATGTCCATACTGTGAGACGCCTAAGACAGAGCTACAGGGAGACAGGACGGACAGCTGATCGTCCTCACAGTGGCAGACCATGTGTAACAACACCGGCATAGATCGGTACATCCGAACATCACACCTGCGGGACAGGTACAGGATGGCAACAACAACTGCCCGAGTTACACCAGGAACGCACAATCCCTCCATCAGTGCTCAGACCATTCGCAATAGGCTGAGAGAGGCTTGACTGAGGGCTTGTAGGCCTGTTGTAAGGCAGGTCCTCACCAGACATCACCGGGCACAAACCCACCGTCGCTGGACCAGACAGGACCGGCAAAAAGTGCTCTTCGCCTGCGAGTCGCGGTTTTGTCTCACCAGGGGTGATGGTCGGATTCGCGTTCATCGTCGAAGGAATGAGCGTTACACCGAGGCCTGTACTCTGGAGCGGGATCGATTTGGAGTTGGAGGGTCCGTCATGGTCTGAGGCGGTGTGTCACAGCATCATCGGACTGAGCTTGTTGTCATTGCAGGCAATCTCAACGGTGTGCGTTACAGGGAAGACATCCTCCTCCCTCATGTGGTACCCTTCCTGCAGACTCATCCTGACATGACCCTCCAGCATGACAATGCCACTAGCCATGCTGCTCGTTCTGTGCGTGATTTCCTGCAAGACAGGAATGTCAGTGTTCTGCCATGGCCAGCGAAGAGCCCGGATCTCAATCCCATTGAGCACGTCTGGGACCTGTTGGATCGGAGGGTGAGGGCTAGGACCATTCCCCCCAGAAATGTCTGGGAACTTGCCTTGGTGGAAGAGTGGGGTAACATCTCACAGCAAGAACTGGCAAATCTGGTGCAGTCCACGAGGAGATGCACTGCAGTACTTAATGCATTGGAGCTAGGTTAGGAAGGACACTGTACCATTCATTGATATTAATAGAGTTGTTTTTGGTATTCACCCAGATGAATTTGCAGACAATTAATTGAATTTTCAGACAATTCCAGCCTGTAGTTGCTCTATTGAATGATTATTAGGACCACAATGACCTGCTCTTAGAGGACTTTGTGAAATGGTGTGATGGTTCTGTTGCTTAGTTCCAAAGGTTTTGTGGCTTGATGAGGAAAATGTGTGTTCTTGTGGAACTACACATCTCACATGGAAAAAGACTACATCTCCCAATAGCCCACGTGGCCTGGCAGGAAATACGTGTGTTTTTGGAGATAGCTGGCAGCAGGTTCTGACTGGAGGGAGTACAGCTATGACCGGAATTAACTTTTTTGTAGCAGGTTAGGAGAATTAACGTGGCAGGTTAGGAGACTTAGGTTGAAGTAAGGAAAATGATTAGGTTAAGGGTTAGCTAAAATGCTCTCCTAACTTGCTACGAAAAGTAACTTCCGGTCGTATCTGCACTCCCTCTAGTCACAACTCTAGCAGCTCTTCCTGATTGGGGGACTATTCTATGTAAGTCTGTTGGGCCAGCTACAGTTGGTGGATTCATACTGGAGGCAGAATGGGATGTAGAAAATCCCAGCTGCTTTGCACTAGGTCAGACTAGTTGATTAGCCACCCTATGGCATGGCTACTGGGTTGGATATCTTATCAGAATATGTTTCATAATAGTTTAGGACTGGTAGTTTCAGTGAGGCTGATGAGTAAGTGCTATATTAATATGGTCTTGAGATAAAACAGGTCCAACAGTCTGACTCTTCTCTGCTGTAGCCTTGAGTGGAGAAATACTATTTTAAACCAGCTGTGATCCCATTGATCTAGTCATTTAACATGAGTACTTTCCTTTGTATGACAAGATCATGTTCATACTGTATGCAGAAAGCTGTTATACAGTATGTCAAACTCGAATGATGGTACTCTGGTGTAGAAAGCTTGCATTCTACTATAGAAATCTGGCGTTCTACTAAAACCGTGCCATTCTAGTAAAGACAGATTGTGATAAACAATAGAAAGCGAGCTGCTGCTCATTTTAGAAACACACCAGAATAGAAGGCTGCTGTTGTAGGCTACTGTGCAAAACTGGTGTTCAAGAATTCTAATATAGAAAGCTGTATATGGAAATCTGGTTGTTATTGCTTCTAGAAATTGGTGTTCTGCTTATAGAAATCACTGGTGTCTACTATAGAAATCTGGTGCACTGGTCTACTATAAAAATCTGGTTCTCTGCTATAGAACATCGCGGGGTAGTTTTCTGCTGCCCAGAAATTAATTCTGGTGTTCTTCTGCTATAGAATCTGGGTCTTATTTGTTACGCTATGAGAAATCTGGTGTTCTTTGCTATAGAGAAATCTGGGCCTGCTATAGAGAATCTGGTGTTCTACAAAGAATCTGATGTTTTTCATACTATAGAAACTGTGTTTTTTCTACATAGAAGAAGAAATCTGGTATGTTTCTGCTTATAGAAAATGTTGTTCTGCATAAATCTGGTGTTTCTATAATTTTTAGAGATCGATAGAAATCGTGGTGTTCTAACTATTTTTACGAACATCTGCTCCCTGTCTACTATAGAAAATCGGTTGTCTACTAACTATAGCAAATCTGGTGTTCTTCTATAGAAATCTGGTGTTCTGCTATAGAATCTGGTGTTCCTACCTTCTATAAGAAATCTGGTGTCTTCTAGCTTAAATACGAAATCTGGTTCTGTCCTGCTATATAGACAATCGACTGTGTTTCTACTATAGAAATTCTGGTGTTTCTCTACTTAGAATCTAGAGGTCACATAAGAAATCTTGTTCCTGCTGCTGTCTGCTATAGAAATCTGGTGTTCTTGCTATAGAAATCTGGGTTGTTTCTACTAAGAAATCTGGTGTTTATACTACCTATAGAATAGTAGAAATCTGGTGTTCTACTATAGAAATCTGGTGTTCTACTATAGAAAATCTGGTGTTCTGCTATAGAAATCTGGTGTAATCTGCTAGCTAAGAAATCTGGTGTTATCTGCTATAGAAATTTAGAAATCTGGTGTTCTACTATAGAAATTAGGTGTTCTACTATAGAAATCTGGAGTCCTACTATAGTATCTGTGATATCTTTATAGACAATCGTGTGTTGTTCTCTACTACTAGAAATCTGGTGTTCTGCTATAGAAATCTGGTGTTCTACTATAAGAATCTGGTGTTCTGCTATAGAAATCTGGTGTTCTACTATAGAAATCTGGTGTTCTACTATAGAAATCTGGTGTTCATGCTATAGAAATCTGGTGTCATGCTATAGAAATCTGGTGTTCTCCTATAGAAATCTGGTGTTTTCTCTATAAAATTTTTGTATATAGAAATCTGGTGTTCTACTATAGAAATCTGGTGTTCTTATGAAATATGTATTCTCTATAGAAATCTGGTGTTCTGCTAGAAAATCTGGTGTTCTGCTATAGAAAATCTGTGTCTACTATAGAAATCTGGTGTTCTATAGAAATCGTTGTTCTTCTATAGAAATCTGGTGTTCTATAGAAATATGTTATCTTCTATAGAAATCTGGTGTTCTACTATAGAAATCTGGTGTTCTACTATAGAAATCTGGTGTTCTATAGAAATTCTGGTTTCTATAGAATAGTTGTTCTCTATGAAATCTGGTGTTCTACTATAGAAATCTGGTTTGTTTTCCTATAGAAATATGGTTTCTGCTATAGAAATCTGTGTGTTCTGCTATAGACAAATCTGGTGTTCTACTATAGAAATCTGGTGTTCTATAGAATATCTGGTTTCTTCTATAGAAATCTGGTGTTCTAGCTATAGAAATCTGGTGTTTCTACTATAGAAATCTGTGTGTTCTACTATAGAAATCTGGTGTTCTATAGAAATTGTTTTCTTGCTATAGAAATCTGGTGTTCTGCTATAGAAATCTGGTGTTTGCTTATTGAAATCGGTGTTCTGCTATAGAATTGGGTTTCATAGAATTGGGTGTTTCTACAGTAGAAATCTGGTGTTCTGCTTAGAAATCTGGTGTTCTGCTATTGAAATCTTGGTGTTCTGCTATAGAAATCTGGTGTTCATGCTATAGAAATCTGGTGTTCTTGCTCATAGAAATCTGGGTGTTTCTGCTGCAGAGAAATCTATGGTTCTCTATAAAATCTGGTGTTCTGCTATAGAAATCTGGTGTTCTACTATAGAAATGTGTTTCTACTATAGAAATGGTGTTCTGCTCAAAAAATCTGGTGTTTCTGCTATAGAAATCTGGTGTTCTCTACTTAGAAATTCTGGTGTTCTGCTATAGAATCTGGTGTTCTGCTAATAGAAATCTGGTGTTCTTGCTATATAGAAATCTGGTGTTTCTACTATAGAAATTCTGGTGTTTCTCGCTATAGAAATCTGGTGTTCTGCTATAGAAATCTGGTGTTCTGCTATTAGAAATCTGGGTGTTCTGCTATAGAATCTGGTGTCTACTATAGAAATCTGGTGTTCTGCTATAGAAATTGGTGTTTCTACTATAGAATCTGGTGTTTCTACTATAGAAATCTGGTGTTCTGCTATAGAAATCTGGTGTTCTGCTATAGAATCTGGTGTTCTGCTATAGAAATTGGTGTTCTACTATAGAAATGGTGTTAGTCTTGTTGTATCTATTTTTCTACTATAGAAATCTGGTGTTCTGCTATAGAAATCTGGTGTTCTGCTATAGAAATCTGGTGTTCTGCTATAGAAATTGGTGTTCACTATAGAAATTGGGGTTTCTACTATAGAAATCTGGTGTTCTGCTATAGAAATCTGGTGTTCTGCTATAGAAATCTGGTGTTCTGCTATAGAAATCTGGTGCTGCTATATAAATCTGGTGTTCTACTATAGAAATCTGGTGTTCTACTATAGAAATCTGGTGTTCTGCTATAGAAATCTGGTGTTGCTATAGAAATCTGGGTTGTTCTGCGTCACTATAGAAATCTGGCTGTTCTACTAAATTTTTATTTCTATGCATAAATCTGGCAAAAACTGTGTTCTGAACTGATGAAATCTGGTGTTCTACTATAGAAATCTGGTGTTCTACTATAGAAATTGGTGTTCTGCTATAGAAATCTGGTGTTCTGCTATAGAGAAATCTGGTGTTTATTCTACTATAGAACTGGTGTTCTACTATAGAAATCTGGTGTTCTGCTATAGAAATCTGGTTTGCTGTTCTGCTATAGAAATCTGGTTTTGTGTTTTCTGCTATAGAAATCTGGTGTTCTACTATAGAAATCTGGTGTTCTACTATAGAAATCTGGTGTTCTGCTATAGAAATCTGGTGTTCTGCTATAGAAATCTGGTGTTCTACTATAGAATCTGGTGTTCTACTATAGAAATCTGGTGTTCTACTATAGAGAAATCTGGTGTTCTTCTATAGAAATCTGGTGTTCTACTATAGAAATCTGGTGTTCTCTATATAGAAATCTGGTGTTCTATAAAATATGTTATTCTTCTATAGAAATCTGGTGTTCTTCTATAGAAAGCTGGTGTTCTGCTTTCGAAAATCTGGTGTTCTTACATAGAAATCTGGTGTTCTATAGAAATATGTTATATCTATAGAAATCTTGTGTTCTACTATAGAAATCTGGTGTTCTCTATAGAAATATATTATTCTTCTATAAAATCTGGTGTTCTGCTTTAGAAATCTGGTGTTCTACTATAGAAATCTGGTGCGTGTTCTATAGAAATATGTTATTCTTCTATAGAAAATCTGGTGTGTCTACTATGAAGGAGAAATCTGGTGTTCTACTATAGAAAATATGGTGTTCTACTATAGAAATCTGATGTTCTATAGAAATATAATGTATTCTCTATAGAAATTCTGGTTCTGCTATAGAAATCTGGTGTTCTGCATAGAAATCTGGTGTTCTGCTATAGAAATCTGGTGTTTCTGCTATAGAAATCTGGTTTTCTGCTATAGAAAATCTGGTTTCATCTATTTGTTAGAAGAAATCTGGTGTTCTATTAGAAATCTGGTGTTCTGCTATAGAAATCTGGTGTTCTGCTATAGAAATCTGGTGTTCTGCTATAAATTGGTGTTCTACTATAGAAATCTGGTGTTCTGCTATAGAAATCTGTGTTCTTACTATAGAAATCTGGTGTTCTGCTGCAGAAATCTGGTGTTCTGCTGAAAATATCTGGTGTTCTGCTATAGAAATCTGGTGTTCTATATAGAAATCTGGTGTTCTGCTATAGAAATCTGGTGTCTCCTATAGAAATCTGGTGTTCTGCTCAAAAATCTGGTGTTCTGCTGAAAATCTCGTGTTCTGTAGAAATCTGGTGTTCTACTATATGTGCTGTTCTATGCTGCAAGATCTGCAATCTGTTGTTAGTCTGTCTTTCTACTATAGAAATCTTGCGTTGTTGTGTTCTGCAAAAATCTGGTGTTCTGCTGCAGAAATCTGGTGTCTACTACAAGAAATCTGGTGTTCTGCTATATTTAGAAATCTGGTGTTCTACTATAGAAATCTGGTGTTCTTGCTATAGAAATCTGGGTGTTCTTGCTATAGAAATCTGGTGTCTGCTATAGAAATCTGGTTGTCTACTATAGAAATCTGGTGTTCTGCTATAGAATCTGTGTGTTCTACTATAGAAATCTGGTGTTCTGCTATAGAAATCTGGTGTTCTACTATAGAAATCTGGTGTTCTGCTATAGAAATCTGGTGTTCTGCTATAGAAATCTGGTGTTTCTGCTATAGAAATCTGGTGTTCTGCTATAGAAATCTGGTGTTCTGCTATAGAAATCTGTGGGTTCTACTATAGAAATCTGGTGTCTACTATAGAAATCTGGTGTTCTGCTATAGAAATCTGGTGTTCTGCTATAGAAATCTGGTGTTCTGCTATAGAAATCTGGTGTTCTACTATAGAAATCTGGTGTTCTACTATAGAAATCGTGTTCTGCTGCAAAAATCTGGTGTTCTGCTGCAGAAATCTGGTGTTCTACTATAGAAATGGTGTTATGCTATAGAAATTGGGTGTTTCTACTATAGAAATCTGGTGTTCTGCTATAGAAATCTGGTGTTCTGCTATAGAAATCTGGTGTTCTGCTATAGAAATTGGTGTTCTGCTATAGATTGTTTCTACTATAGAAATCTGGTGTTCTCTAAATCTGTTCGCTATAGAAATCTGGTGTTTCTGCTATAGAAATCTGGTGTTCTGCTATAGAAATCTGGTGTTCTGCTATATAAATCTGGTGTTCTGCTATAGAAATCTGGTGTTCTACTATAGAAATCTGGTGTTCTACTATAGAAATCTGGTGTTCTGCTATGAAATCTGGTGTTCTACTATAGAAATCTGGTGTTCTGCTATAGAAATCTGGTGTTCTACTATAGAAATCTGGTGTTCTACTATAGAAATCTGGTGTTCTACTATAGAAATCTGGTGTTCTGCCTATAGAAATCTGGTGTTCTGCTATAGAAATCTGGTGTTCTTGCTATATAAATCTGTGTTCTGCTATATAAATCTGGTGTTCTACTATAGAAATCTGGTGTTTCTACTATAGAAATCTGGTGTTCTGCTATAGAAAATCTGGTGTTCTGCTATAGAAATCTGGTGTTCTGCTATAGAATCTGGTGTTTGCTAAAATCTGGTGTTCTACTATAGAAATCTGGTGTTTACTATAGAAATCTGGTGTTCTGCTATATAAATCTGGTGTTCTGCTATAGAAATCTGTGTTCTGCTATATAATTGGTGTTCTGCTATAGAAATCTGGTGTTCTACTATAGAAATCTGGTGTTCTGCTATAGAAATCTGGTGTTCTACTATGAGAAATCTGGTGTTCTACTATAGAAATCTTGGTGTGTTCTGCTATAGAAATCTGGTGTTCTGCTATAGGAATCTGGTGTTCTACTATAGAAATCTGGTGTTCTGCTATAGAAATCTGGCGATCTGCTCTAGAAATCGGGTGTTCTACCAGTGCTCTGGTGGGATGGGTAGGTCTGGTATGCTGCTTGGTCTGGTATAGTAACTGGTCTCTGTGGCAGAGAGAGAGAGAGAGAGAGAGACAGACAGACAGACAGACTGCATGCTTAGTGATGAGGAGCGGGGAAATGCAAGAGGAAGTGATATAATTTCCATTGTGGAGGGAAGGGGAAGATTAGGGGGAAACAAAGGCAGGGATTATGTTTGCACAGGGCTATAATAGCACTACACACACAGCCTCTGCAGAACGGGCCCGCCACAGGTCTCTTTGGACCACAGAACAGAGACCGGGTCTCCCAACCACACCCGCAGGGTCTTTCTCCCATCCACCCACTTCCTCACTCCAAGCCAGCTCAGAAGAACTACAATGCCCAGCTGCATATGGGAGAGCAACCAGGGACCTGGGATTAAGGGTCATTATTTCTCCTCATTATTGACCTTCATATTGTTGTGTCTCTCTGAGGAGAGAACAGTATGGTCATGTTATCACTGTCCTCTCAGCACAGGAATTAGAACTTCACATTGGATGTCTCTCATTATAGGGCTTAGTCTAATTAGGAGAACATACATGACAATATGCCAATGCGTGAGGTCCATATCAATGCTGTGTTCCCACTTGCATTCATTTCAAGGGTGTACAGTACAATGATGCAATCATGTACAGTACATGAAGGGTCCATGAATGCATCATTGTACTGTACACAATCTACTTCTCTGTTCTTCTCAGAAAGTAATCAATGATTGATTTATTAATTGACAGTATTTTTTTTTATAAAGTCACTTCAAGTTGCTGGAAATCGTCTTGTGGTTAGATTGGGACCATGATACGAGTTAAAGGCGGGGTAAAACCCTGCTGATAGGTAGAAAGTAAGACAGATGGAGAGAAAGTGACAGGTTACGTATGGCATATGATGGAGGACAAAGCAGGAGGAGGAGATAAAATAATGGGGGAGACAGAAAGAGAGAGAGAAAGAGTTAGTCTGAGATGTTTTAAATTCTGGAGCTGAAAGTCCCATCTGTGGTGGTGGTTGTGGGACTGAGTGATTTCTATGATTGACCCTAATCCCAGCCCAGTGCTAGAAGAGAGACAGACATAATGGACTCTCTCTGCAGACGGACTGCACTCACTCTAACAGGCTCAACTGGCTGGCTGCTGAGGAGGACCACTGGGCCAGTCAGACTGGAGCTTCTCCCCCTACTGGACACAGGGTGATAGGACTCAGGCAAAATACTGCTGACCAACTGGTAGATTTAACCTTATGTGAAGGAAGTGTCTGAATGCTCACTTGGTCACTGGTAAGATTGACAGGCAGGAAGTCAAAGCAGACTTGTTTTTGGGGCTTTGCTAACTGCAGATGTCACTGTGGGAATGTTATCGAACCACCTTTAGCAGTCATGCACAGTGTTAAGGGCCCTATGTTATTGCAGCCTACTGTATGTCACCCAGACACAGTGTTGAGAGGTCAATAAACAGGTGTTGAGTGCCGCAATACACTGCCGCTGCAATCACACGGACTAAACACAGTGTGTTTTGTTGAGTGGCCTGTGTAGTGTTGTTTTTCGAGTGCCCTCGAGATCAACCCGGAGAACAATGTGTTGTGCTGAGTGCCCTTATTGTCATACAGGCCGGCTGAGTGGAGGTCTGGACTGGAGMACCCTAACTCACTGCAGAAATCAGACAGGCGGGTGGGCGGGCCAGGCGTTACGGTGTGGTGTGTCGTTTAGTGGGCTCAACGCAGCATGACATGGCTGGTCCCTGGTATGCTGTCATTCCTCCTAAAATAACACAACTTTGAGTGATTAAACCACTCTCCTCTGGAACAGAGCAAACAGAACAGTTAGGAATATTAAATATGCTAATCGCCTCTCACTGAGCTTTTCATTATGGCTTTTAAGTTCCACAAGTGTAGAAGTGAGAGAGAGACAGAGAGATAGAGAGAGAGAGATCGTGAGAGAGAGATCCTTGGATCCGCCAGGCTTGCAGTAACATCACAGACAAGGACTGAACAAACAGCTCTGATGATCCATCCACCACGTGTACAGTACAGTAATACTGTCAGCTAGTCGATTATATAGTGTGAAGGGTTGAAGATGTATAGCTGCAGTAAAGCACTCTGTTGGACAGCACACAGTGTTTCTACTGCTTGACCTTGTCTGTAGCATCGCCATCGGTGATATAGATGGTGTTAGAGACATTAAAGCAGTGATATTGAAACTGCTGGACTGTGCTGTGTCTCAGTAGTTAGACTGGGTCCATGTCTCTGTACTGTGTGGGCCGGCCTGTGCTGTACTGTACTGTTCTGTACTGTTCTGATCTCACTATGCTCATCCAGTTGCACTAAGTGGCTTGGCTCCAGCCTCCAACATAGATTATATACCCCCCGTCCGTCTCTCAGTCTGATTCATGGTCTGTTTGTGTAGCCCATTCATCTGAGCCAACACATAGTAAGGAGAGACACATGAAGACACATGGCTGTTTTGGAGCAGGGAAGTACTACTTTAAGCTGCTAGAGGAGAGATACGGCCCAGAGACATGGAGCCTTACTGGGGGACTGTAAAAACACAATACTGAGGAAGAAGCCAGAGAAACAGATGACTGAGGAAGAAGCCAGAGAAACAGACGACTGAGGAAGAAGCCAGAGAAACAGACGACTGAGGAAGAAGCCGGAGAAACAGACGACTGAGGAATGAAGCCAGGAGAAAGCAGACGGACTGAGGAGAAGCCGAGAAAAACACACGACTGAGGAAGAAGCCAGAGAAACAGACGACTGAGGAAGAAGCCAGAGAAAACAGACGACTGGGGAAAGAAGACAGAGAAACAGACGACTGAGGAAGAAGCCAGAGAAACAGACGACTGAGGAAGAAGCCAGAGAAACAGACGACTGAGGAAGAAGCCAGAGAAACAGACGACTGAGGAAGAAGCCAAGGAGAACAGACGACTGAGGAAGAAGCCAGAGAAACAGACGACTGAGAAGAAGCCAGAGAAACAGACGACTGAGGGAGAAGACAGAGAAACAGACGACTGAGGAAGAAGCCAGAGAAACAGACGAACGCTGAGGAAGAAGACAGAGAAACAGACGACTGAGGAAGAAGCCAGAAGAAAACAAGACGACTGGAGGAAGAAGCCAGAGAAAAACAGACGACTGAGGAAGAAAGCCAGAGAAACCAGACGACTGAAGGAAGAAGACAGAGAAACAGACGACTGAGGAAGAAGACAGAGAAACAGACGACTGAGAGAAGACAGAGAAACAGAACGACTGAGGAGAAGAAAGCCAGAGAAACAGACGACTGAGGAAGAAGACAGAGAAAACAGACGACTGAGGAAGAAGCCAGAGAAACAGACGACTGGGGAAGAAGCCAGAGAAACAGACGACTGAGGAAGAAGCACAGAGAAACAGACGACTGAGAAGAAACAGAGAAACAGACGACTGAGGAAGAGCAAGAAGAAACAGACGACTGAGGAAGAAGACAGAAAACAGACGACTGAGGAAGAAGCAGAGAAATCAGACGACTGGGAAAGTAAGCCAGAGAAACAGACGACTGAGGAAGAAGCCAGAGAAAAACAGACGACTGAGGGGAAGAAGACAGAGAAACAGAACGACTGAGGAAGAAGACAGAGAAACAGACGACTGGGAAGAAGCGCCAGGAGAAACAGTGACGACTGAGGAAGACGCCAGAGAACAGACGAACTGAGGAAGAAGCCAGAGAAACAGACGACTGGGGAAAAGCCAGAAAAACAGACGACTGGGGAAGAGCGAAAACAGACGACTGAGAAGAAGCAGAGACAGAGACGGCGAAGAAGCAAGACACGACTGGGGAAGAAGACAGAGAAACAGACGACTGAGGAAGAAGCCAGAGAAACACACGACTGAGGAAGAATCCAGAGAAACAAGACGACTGGGGAAGAAGCCAGAGAAACACGCGACTGAGGAAGAATCCAGAGAAACAGACGACTGAGGAAGAAGCCAGAGAAACAGACGACTGGGAAGAAGCCAGAGAAAACAGACGACTGAGGAAGAAGCCAGAGAAACAGACGACTGGGGAAGAGACAGAGAAACAGACGAACTGAGGAAAAGCCAGAGAAACAGACGACTGAGGAAGAAGCCAGAGAGAAACAGACGACTGAGGAAGAAGCCAGAGAAACAGACGACTGAGGCAAGAAAGCCAGAGAAACAGACAACTGAGGAAGAAGCCAGAGAAACGACGACTTGAGGAAGAACCAGAGAAACAGACGACCTGAGGAAGAAGACAGAGAAACAGACGACTGAGGAAGAAGCCAGAGAAAACAGACGACTGAGGAAGAAGACAGGAAACAGACGGACTGAGGAAGAAGCTAGAGAAGAACAGACGACTGAGAAGAAGCCAGAAAACAGACGACTGAGGAAGAAGCAGAGAAACAGACGACTGAGGAAGAAGACAGAGAAACAGACGACTGAGGAAGAAGACAGAGAAACAGACGACTGAGGAAGAAGACAGAGAACAGATGACTGAGGAAGAGCCAGAGAAACAGACGACTGAGGAAGAAGAGCCAGAGAAACAGACGACTGGGGAAGAAGCAGAGAAACAGACGACGGGGAAGAGACAAGAAACAGACGACTGAGGAAGAAGCCAGAGAAACAGACGACTGGGGAGAAGCAGAGAAACAGACGAGGGAAGAGAGAGAACAGACGACTGAGGAAGAAGCAGAGAAACAACGACTGAGGAAGAACCAGAGAGAAACAGACGACTGGGGAAGAAGCCAGAGAAAACACGACTGAGAAGAACCAGAGAAACAGACGACTGAGGAGAAGCCAGAGAAACAGACGACTGAGGAAGAAGCCAGAGAAACAGACGACTGAGGAAGAAGCTCAAGGAGAAACAGACGACGAGGAAGAAGCCAGAGAAACTGACGACTGAGGAAGAAAGACAGAGAAACAGACGACTGAGGAAGAAGCCAGAGAAACAGACGACTGAGGAAAGAGCCAGAGAAAACAGACGACTGGGGAAGAAGCCAGAGAAACAGACGACTGAGGAAGAAGCCAGAAGAAACAGACGACTGAGAAGAAGCCAGAGAAAATCAGACGAATCTGAGGAAGAAGCCAGAGAAAACAGACGACTGAGGGAAGAAGCCAGAGAAACAGAGACTGAGGAAGAAGCCAGAGAAACACACGACTGAGGAGAAGACAGAGAAACAGATGACGAGGAAGAAGCCAGAGAAACGACGACTGAGAAGAAGCCAGAGAAACACACGACTGAGGAAGAAGACAGAGAAACAGACGACTGAGGAAGAAGACAGATCATCAGGAAGGAAGGTCAGAGAATGAGGGAGGAACCATTCTTCATATACAGTGTCATGGACATGGACACTACATTTGTATTTCCTCATTCATCATGATTCATGTCCTCTTCTCCTTTTTTATAATTTTCGTCTCCTTGAAGAGACGTCACAGATAGACAGACACGTATTGACAGACTACCATCGTTTGGCATTGAAAGGTCTCACTGGAAAAACAACAACTTGTAAAGGCTTTATATCTTCATAAGCATTCACAAATCATTTATATGCAAAGTCTTACTATACATGAAGGGTGAGACAAAAGGTTCTCACTTACATCTGTTATTATTTTGCCATATGTGGCATATAGGGCTAACCCTTTAGCCATATGTTCAGTTCTCAGGCCAATTCAGAGCAGTGTAGAATCTGGAGGTAATTGTTTAGCCAGCAGCACACTCCACTGTTGATCGCTAATTGAAAACTGTTGGATTACGAACACTCAAGAGTGCCCTTTAGCTAGGTTGACCCCTCCATTGTATACACAACGCCACACTGTCACACAACTGAGGACGTTTCCTTCAATGAACTTTGTGGCGATCATTTCATTAGACTAATTAGCTCTGCTGTATGTGTCATTGTTTCAGTGGTTCACCTCATTAGTAGTGACTGAATAAAATCTACATTTCATTGTTTCTTAATATAATCCTCATTCAGGTGATTAAGACCCTTATGATCCTGGCATTCAGCTATTGTTTCACTAACAAGGTTAGTGATATCATAAACGGAGTAGGTAGGGGCTAGGTCTGGCTAGCTGTGAGTGGGAGGGTCTTAGTGATGGGGGACTCGGGGGGGATGGACCTTCAGACAGAAATAGGACACTTCTCTCTCTAACGAGAGTTTATCACTTTCCTTTCTTTAGGAGAGAAAAAAATGTGCTTGGGGAATGTGGTCCCTTTGATGTTGTACCAGAAATGAAAGTCCACTTAGTGGGAGTCTAAATAGGGTTTGTCATTTTCAAGCCCAGGGACTGTGTGGCTGGCAGGCTGACTGACTGGCTGGCTGCCTGACTGGCTGGGTGGATGACTGGTTGGCTGACTGGCTGGTTGACTGGCTGACTGGCTGGCTGACTGGCTGATAGGGGACGCAAACCAGATATTTCCCTAGGGGGTTGAAGTGGGAGCAGAGAGGAAACCTAGACACAGTACTGAGGCATGGTACCATGCAGACACACAGGGAAGAGACTGTCTCTTTAGAGACTCACTCTATTTTGCCATTGGGCGATGAGATATTGTGTGTCGCCCATAAGCCTCTACACATAGACAGTAATACTCCATGTTATAATCCCTGTGCAATTAATTATGTCAGACCTATATTATAACTATTAATAGTTAGGAACCAAAATGCGAAAACGTGCCGAGAATACGAAAATAAAGCGAGCAACATTGCACTGAACCCCTTTAGCCACGAAAAGGCATTTGACAAACATTCCTTTTCCGTTTGGTTTGGTAAAGTGACATTTTATTCAACATGTTCATGTTATTCAATGGCCCTCACCTTCTCCACTCCAAATGCTAACTGAATTACCCCTTGGAATAACACCGTTGTAATCACAGTTTATTTCCAACACACTATAGCTAGCCTAAATGTGTCTGGCACCATTTTGCTACAGTACATGGTTTGAAATTGTAGTCATTTAGCTTGCGCCTTACAGAAATTAAATTCCCCCGACAGTGAGGAGAAATGTGTAAGCCCATTGAGGAGCATGCTGAGCTTGGCACCAGTCACTGCCTCTAGAATTATACAGTCTATGAACAGCACTTAGTTCACTTAGTGTTTTCCCTCGAGAACAGGTTGGCACACACACACAACCACACACTCTGACACCTACCCACTGAACCAGAGGAGCCTTTAACCCTGACCTCTGTATTGACCCTTGACCCTGACCTCTGATTCATGTGTGTTTCCTGTATAGAGGCTGGCCAGGGAGGCGGAGCAGCTGCAGACAGATTTTCCCTGGCTGGACAGTATCAAGGTAAAGTTAGAACCTCCCTCTCTCTCTTTTCTCTCTCGCGCACTCTCTCTCTCTTTCTTTTCTCTCTCTCGCACTCTCACCATTTCATCCATATTTCTACCCATCTCTCTTCCTCTATCTGTCTCTTCATATTTACATTTATCCACCAAAGTAACACAACCTGTATTTTGTTGTCTTTTAAATGTCAATGCTATCAGTATTACAGACACATGTACACACTCACATGCACCACCCAGAATGAAGATGTTTTATGTGTGTTTGAGCATTCGATAATGTCCCACGGCCTATTTCTACATAATGGTGAATCTGTGTTGTGCATGTAAGGCCAAAGCAGGTTGAACTTTGCATTTTCCAACACCTGACCTTTAAAACAGCAGAACACCACTCCCTGTTAATGTCTACATCTCAGAACGTTCAGTATTACTTGGCTTGTGTTTTGTGTGTGTTTGGTGCGTGTTTTTGGTGCGTTTGTGTATATCTGTATGTGTCTGTTTGTGTGTGTGCTCCACTCATTCTCAGATTTACAAACACACAGATGCCCCGTATATACACACACACACACTCAATCTCACACCCAACACAAGATACAACAGCGGGGAGTGTGTGTGTGTGTATCTTCTGTCTCCAGGGAGACGAGCTAGCTGTCATGGTACACTTCCCACAAATAGATTTTTAACCCCGCGCCTCCCAGGGGATATTTGAGAATAGGCTTTAACTGATTTTAAACAAATTATTATGAGCCATACTTCCCAGCAAAGTCCATTTGTATTCATGGTCGCTTACACTGAAGCCGAAGTTTGGGGGTGACAGTGGCTGCACCTCTCTCCACCCGCTGTTCCCACCGACCCAGGGTGGTTCTGTCTGTCAGTGCATCTGTCCCCTTCGCTCAGGGCCGGGCAGGACTGATGCCTTCATCTATGTCTGCCTGTGGCCAGCTGGTCAGCTTTAATGTTGCTCAATCGGATGTGTACCCATGCAGGTAGTTGCATTTGGGTCACAGTGCCCTCACACAGCACACCTGTTCATAGGTAACTGCATTCAATATGGTTTCACTGTCTCTTCAAGTGGCAAAGCCAGCTCTCTCCCTTTCCCACTAATTTCCCCTCTTCCTCTCTTTCTCTCTCTCTCTCCCATTATCTCTCTACCTCATCCCTCTCTCTCTCTCCTTCTGTCTGACCCTCACCCCTTCCCCTCTCCCTCTCTCTCTCTCTCCTTCTGTCTGACCCTCACCCCTTCCCCTCATTCCCTCTCGCTCTCTCTTCTGGTTCTGACCCTCACCCCTTCCCCCTCATCCCTCCCTCTCTCTCCTCTCCCTTCTGTATGACCCTACCCCCTTCCCCTCATTCCCGCTCTCCTCTCTCTCCTTCTGGTCTACCCTCACCCCTTTCCCCTCATCCCTCTCTCTCTCTCTCCTTCTGAGTTTGACCCTCACCCCTTCCCCTCCTCTCTCCTCGCTCGCTCTTCCTTCTGTCTGACCCCTCACCCTCCCTCATCCTCCCTCTCTCTCTCTCGTGCTCTCTCTCCTTCTGTCTGACACACCCACTTCCTCGATCACCTCCCCACTCTCTACTTATACTCATCTCCTTCAGGCTGACACTGCAGCCCTTCCCTCTCCATCTCTCTCTCTCTCCTTAACTGGTCTTGACCTCTCACTCACTATCCCCCTCATCCCTCCCTCTCTCTCTCTACTAGTCGACCCATCATCCCTTCGATCACCCCCTCTCTCTCCTTCGTCTGACCTCACCCCTTCCCCTCATCCCTCCTCTCTCTCTCCTTCTGTCTGACCCTCACCCCATTCCCCTCTCCCTCTCTCTCTCTCTCCTTCTGATCTGACCCTCACCCCTCCTCACCCTTCCCTCCATCCCTCCACTCTATCTCTCTCTCCTTCTGTCTACCCTCACCCCTTCCCCTCTCCCTCTCTCTCTCTCTCCTTCTTTCTGACCCTCACCCCTTCCCCTCACCCTCCCTCTCTCTCTCTCTCCTCTGTCTGACCCTCACCCCTTCCCCTCTCCCTCTCCTCCTCTCTCCTTCTGTCTGACCCTCACCCCTTCCCTCATTCTTCCCTCTCTCCTCTCTCCTTCTTGTCTGACCCTCACCCCTTCCCTCATTCTTCCCTCTCCTCTCTCTCCTTCTGTCTGACCCTCACCCCTTCCCCCGCCTTCCACTTTTTTTCTTATCTGGCCATGTCTTTAATCAGCCATGAAAACAGTTAGAAAATATCATATTGTTGCAAATACTAATAAGTGATTGGAGCTGATTTCATTGCCTTTATAATTAGACCAGTGTAATGAATCTCGGCAGGGGTGACTGGGAAACCATTAAAGAAAACTTGTTGGGAGGGAGGGAAGGGAGGTGGAGAGAGCAGATATGCTTGTAGATTTGGTGTGCTTTTCTAATTCCTTTTGGTGACACCTCGACTGAGTGACACTGTAATAGATTAGGGGGGCATGATCTTTTGGCATATTAGGAACAGCACAGAGCATCTTAAACTACCCGGTGGAGCAAGCTGTCAGACTCCGAGAGAAAGGTGTTTATGTAAAACAGACAGTAGAATTTGTGTTTGTCTATGTGTATGGGAATGTGTGTGGTTGTGTGGTGTGTGTGTGTGTGTGTGTGTGTGTGTGTGTGTGTGTGTGTGTGTGTGTGTGTGTGTGTGTGTGTTTCCTACCTGGCCTTGCCCATCTTCTATGTTCAATAACACCGCAGACATCATACGACACAATGATATGGCTGTTCCCTCTTCCACTGCACTGCTGCTGTTGCATCTGTTACCATAACGACAGACCTTCTTTCTTCCTATTGTAACTATGACGATGGTGCCTGGGTTGGTAATATGATCACCCCGATGGTCCAACATTTTGACCGTTGGACTGTTGGTGGTCATAACACCTGTTGTGATGGTCGTTCAGGGTTTTAAATCCATTGGAATTAAATGGTGTGTGAAATAGACATTAAAGTGTTTGATTGCTCCTGATTTCTCAAGATCATAGGTCATCCTATCTCAGCTCTGTCAGGGTCTCTTTCCAGACCATTAATTTTATTGTATTGTCTCTGGATGCATTCTCTTGGGTCTCTGCTTTTTAGTAGCAGGGCCCCAGGGCTAATGACTACAAGAACCAGCCCCTAAATCATTTCACATTACAGTCATTTATACAGTTGAAGTCGGAAGTTTGCATACACTTTAGCCAAATAAATTTAAACTCAGTTTTTCACAATTTCTGACATTTAATCCTAGTTAAAAGTCCCTGTTTTAGGTCAGTTAGGATTACCACTTTATTTTAAGAATGTGAAATGTCAGAATAATTGTAGAGAGTGATTTATTTAAGCTTTTATTTATTTCATCACATTCCCAGTGGGTCAGAAGTTTACATACACTCAATTAGTATTTGGTAGCATTGCCTTTAAATTGTTTAACTTGGGTCAAATGTTTCAGGTAGCCTTCCACAAGCTTCCCACAATAAGTTGGGTGAATTTTGGCCCATTGCTCCTGACAGAGCTGGTGTAACTGAGTCAGGTTTGGTGGCCTCCTTGCTCGCACACGCTTTTTCAGTTCTGCCCACAAATTTTATATAGGATTGAGGTGATGTGATGGCCACTCCAATACCTTGACCTTGTTGTCTTTAAGCCATTTTGCCACAACTTTGGATGTATGCTACCAAGCTTTAACTTCCTGACTGATGTCTTGAGATGTTGCTTCACTATATCCACATCATTTTCCTCCCTCATGATGCCATCTATTTTGTGAAGTGCACCAGTCCCTCCTGCAGCAAGCACCCCACAACATGATGCTGCCACCCCCGTGCTTCACGGTTAGGATGGTATTCTTCGGCTTGCAAGCCTCCCCCTTTTTCCTCCAAACACAACAATGGTCATTATGGCAAAACAGTTCTATTTATGTTTCATCAGACCAGAGGACATTTCTCCAAAAAGTACGATCTTTGTTCCCGTGTGCAGTTGCAAACCGTAGTCTGGTTTTTTTATGGCAGTTTTGGAGCAGTGTCTTCTTCCTTGCTGAGTGGCCTTTCAGGTTATGTCGATATAAGACTCATTTTACTGTGGATATAGATACTTTTGTACCTGTTTCCTCCAGCATCTTCACAAGGTCCTTGCTGTTGTTCTGGGATTGATTTGCACTTTTCGCACCAAAGTCCGTTCATCTCTAGGAGACAGAACCCGTTACCGACCTGAGCGGTATGATGGCTGCGTGGTCCCATGGTGTTTATACTTGCGTACTATTGTTTGTACAGATGAACGTGGTACCTTCAGGGGTTTAGAAATTGCTCCCAAGGTGAACCAGACTTGTGGAGGTCTACATTTTTTTTCTGAGGTCTCGGCTGATTTCTTTTGATTTTCCCATGATGTCAAGCAAAGAGGCACTGAGTTTGAAGGTAGGCCTTGAAATACATCCACAGGTACACTTCCAATTGACTCAAATTATGTCAATTAGCCTATCAGAAGCTTCTAAAGCCATGACATAATTTTCTGGATTTTTCCAAGCTGTTTAAAGGCACACTCAATTTAGTGTACATACATTTCTGATCCACTGGAATTGTGATACAGTGAATTATAAGTGAAATACTCTGTCTGTAAACAATTGTTGGAAAAATGACTTGTGTCATGCACAAAGTAGATGTCCTAACTGACTTGCCAAAACTATAGTTTGTTACCAAGAAATGTGTTGAGTGGTTGAAAAACGAGATTTAATGACTCCAACCTAAGTTAATGTAACTTCCGACTTCAACTGTATATATACATACACACACACACACACTACTGTTCAAAAGTTTGTTGTCACTCAGAAATGGCCTTGTTTTTGAAAGAAATCAAATGTTTTGTCCATTAAAATAACATCAAATTGATCAGAAATACAGTGTAGACATTGTTAATGTTGGAAATTACTATTGTAGCTGGAAATGGCAGAATTTTTATGTAATATCTACATAGGCGTACAGAGGCCCATTGTAAGCAACCATGTTATCTGCTATGACTTATTAAAGGAAATTATCATGACACTAGGTGAGACCTAAATGCAGACACAGGAGGCAGATGGTTGGAGTTTAAGATGTTTAATAAATCCAAAGGTAGTAGGCAAGAGAATGGTCGTGGACAGGCAAAAGGTCAAAACCAGATCAGAGTCCAGGAGGTACAGAGTGGCAGACAGGCTCGAGGTCAGGGCAGGCAGAATGGTCAGGCAGGCGGGTACAGAGTCCAAAACAGGCAAGGGTCAAAACCGGGAGGACTAGAAAAAGGAGAAAATGCAAAGCAGGAAAACGTGAAAAACCGCTGGTAGGCTTTGACATATAAGGCGAACTGGCACAGAGAGACAGGAAACACAGGGATAAATACACTGTCACAGAGAGACAGGAAACACAGGGATAAATACACTGTCACAGAGAGACAGGAAACACAGAAATGCTTCATTTATTAGAGCGGTATAGAAAGCTGCGTAGACGGCTCCTTCTCTCGGTTGACCGTTTCTCCTCCTTTTCTCTCTCTCGTCTATCGAAACACTCCCTCGCTCCCCCCGCCTCAACGCCCTCACCTTCTCTCTGGCCGCTATCTGCCTCCCCTGTTTCCTCTCTCTCTATCCAAAACCTCCCTCGCTCCCCACCGCCCTCACCTTCTCCTGCTTCGCCTGCTGCCTATCTCCTCCTCTTTTCTCCTCCCTCTTATCAAACCTCCCTCGCTCCCACACCCCTCACCTTCTCTCTCTCCCTCTTTCCACTGATGGTCTCTCATCCCTCACCCCTCTCCCCCCCCGTTTCTCCTATAGTAACTCACCCCTCTCCCCCTGTTTCTCACATGTAACTCATCAGTTCTCTTCGCTCCTTAACGACTACAGCTATTAGCGCTAATGCATTCAAACGCTAGCAACAGCGCAGTGCCCACATACATCTGATGAGAACTGGAGTGTCTCTATCCCCCAGTCTTTCCACCAGGTCCCTTACTTCCTACACATCAAGATCGACAAACCCACTCCAGAGATCATCAATGTCATGTGTCATGTGGTCTAGCGGACCAGGCCTTTGTAATTCTCAAATTGATTATTATCATACAGTACAGCTTGCGTAAGTACTCCACTGGTTTTAGACTACTAATAGTGCGTGATTAAAACAGGTAACACTACCTTGTAACTTTTGCCTGTGATTGACAAGTAAGTCTTCTTGCATCGGATTGCATTAACTGATGGTGGTATTGAATATGAAATAAAAGATATAATAAAGTAACAAAACAAGAGATGATGCCAAACACCTTTCGTGTATCTCATAAAGAGAAAATAACAGAGTTACGTTTATAAAGTCTGAATCTGGTTCGGTAAACATATATATTTTTAAAAATAATCTAATCATTAGAACTGGCAAAGCAGTTTGCATACTGGAGCTTATTCTCAAAGAGCGCCTTAGTCATAGCAACATGTGTATCTTCCCAGATGTAAAAATGCTATAAATATCTTATATGTTATTCAATGGCATGAAATTGTCAACAATGTTGCGTCACACCCGATCAGTTCACCTCTTTATGCCCCCCCCCCTCGTTCCTGTCCCTGCCTGCTCTCCCCATGTATATCTGTGTTCTGTCTCTTGAGTGATTTACGGTTGTCCTTGCAGATGTATTTTCCTGTGTTCCGTTCTCTTTGGTGATATCATTGTTCTTCTTGTGTATTGTCCTCAAGATGTCGTTCCTCTGTTCGTTTTCCCGTGCGTCTCTCTGTGACCAGTGCTAGTATTACCTGCTTTTCCTGTCTCTGCTTGAGAACAGGTCAGTGGATTTATCCCTGTGTTCCTGTCTCTCTGTGACAGGTATTATCCTACCCATGCTGATTTCCTGTTCTCTTACCGTGACAGAGTATTTATCCTGTTGTCTCTCCGTCTCTCTGTGTGACCAGTAATTTATCCCTGTGTTCCTGTCTCTCTGTGACAGTGTATTATCCC